>NW_015388253.1:0-7419 GCF_001527695.2 Protobothrops mucrosquamatus | reverse complement strand
AGAATTCAGAAAGTTAGAATCAGAATTACAAATAGATCCACAAGAGAAAATACTTAAGAAACAAATGGAGATAATAAAACATAAATTAAATTTAGCGGAGATGGAAATAATGGCTCAACAGATTAAAAGGGCTAAACAGAACTTCTTTGAAAATGCCAACAAGTCAGAGAGATGGTTAGCATATAGACTGAAAAAAGAAAAAGAGAAAAAATTGATAAACAAGCTGCAAGATCCAAAAGGTGAATTATAGTTTCAAAATGATACAATTAAAAAAATTATTAAAGATTATTATGAGATAATTTATAAGGCAGAGGAAATTCCAAAAGAAAAAATACAGAAGTATTTAAAAAAAAGCAGACTTACCAAAAATTCCAGAGAATATTCGAAACATATTAAATGGAAAAATATCAATGATGGAGATTATAGAGGCTATAAAAAGGCAAAAAAAAAAAAAGGATAAGACTCCTGGCCCAGATGGATTACCTGCAGAGTTTTATAAATCACTACACGATGTATTAAGTCCAATCCTGAAAGAACTATGTAATGAAATTCTCCTGGAGGCTAAAATAACAAATACATGGACTGAAGCCAACATTATTTGAATACCCAAAGAAGACTCTGATTTAACACAAATAAAAAAAATTATAGACCAATATCCCTATTAAATGTAGATTACAAAATCTTTGCCTCAATAATGGCAGAAAGACTAAAGAAATTTTTGATTGAATTTATACATACAGACCAAAATGGTTTCCTACCTAAAAGACAAATAAAAATAATTTAAGAATGATTCTTGATGTGTTAGAGTACTATGAAATTCATTCAGGGAAACAAATGGCTTTAATATTCCTTGATGCACAGAAAGCGTTTGACAATATAAACTGGCAATTTATGTTTCAGCAATTTGCAGAAATGGACTTTGGAAAAAACTTTATAAATGTAATCAAAACAATTTATTGTAAACAAACAGCCAAATAATTGTAAATGGAGATCTTACAGAAAACTTCAATATTAAAAAGGGCACAAGACAGGGATGCCCACTATCTCCATTACTATTTATACTAACATTGGAAGTACTGAATAGAAACATTAGACAAGATATAGAAATTAAAGGACTGGAGATAAAAGATGAAAAATATAAACTACAAGCATTTGCAGATGATTTGGTTTTTATATTGGAAGATCCATTGGAAACAAGCACTAAACGTCTGGAGAAAATAGAAAATTTTGGAGAAATGGCAGGGTTGACAATAAACAGAGAAAAGACTAAAGTGCAAAAGAATCTAACAGAAAAACAAAAAAACCAACTAACAAAAAAACAAATCTTCAAATAGTTAAAAAAGTTAAATATTTGGGAATTTATTTATTAACAGCAAGATGTCTAACAATAAAAGAAGATAACTATGTAAGACTGCTAAAATAAATACAATTGGATTTGGAAAAGTGGAAAAACTTCCAACTTTCAATGTTGGGGAGAATAGCAACAGCAAAATGAGTATCTTACCAAAAATACTCTTTTTATTTCAAACAATTCCTGTAAGGCTGGGAAAAGCCTTTTTTGATGAACTGAATACAATAATATTGAAATTTATCTGGCAAGGGAAAAAAGCTAGAATTAGACTGAAAAAACGGAAGAAAGTGGAGGATTTGGACTGCCGGACTGAGGGCAGCAAGAATTGTATTTGCCCAATACTGGAAAAATGAAAATTTACCAGCTGAAGAAGTACTAATTAAGAAAATTCTAGAGTGTGCAGAAATGGATAGATTGATTTTAAAGAGAAAAGAGAAAGAAGACTCAGTGTATTTTAGAACATGGGATAATGTCTATCAATGGCTAGAAAAATGAGTTAGAGAGAAAGGAATGTGATATGTAATTTTGAATATATATTAGCAAGAAGGCTATTGAGTGATTAATTAACATATTGTTTATGATAATTAACTATTATCTATTATTGTTTGTTAAACACGTGAAACCAGACATTATGCTGTTTGCTAAATATTGACAATGCTATTTGGAAAAACCCCAACCCCAATCCTAATCCTAACCTTAACCCAAATCCCAATCCCAACCCCAACCCCACCTTATTCCTAATCCTATAAAAACTAATAGAATCTATACAAAAAGAAGAAGTAGGGTAAAGGAGGGGAATATATATATATATATTAAGAGAGACTTTTATCTTTAGCAGCAAAAGAGAAAAAAATCTCCACAAATACATTCATTATAAATACTTCACACCAAAATGCAGTGACTTGAAGGATACCTACTTCCACCTCTGCCCGATATAGTCTTTGACTTCACATAAAATCTTTTTTGAAGCAATAAGAAGACAATCCTAGAATTTAGGTTTGAGGGCAGATATCTAATTCCCTTCCAGGAGGGTCCCCTAAGAACAGAGATACTAAAGCTCAGGCAGAAGTTTTGGGTTTCTAGTATCAAGGTAGTCTCCCATGAGGTTGGCAACAAAACAGAAATTATTTTTCATTGCCTTCTCTTAGGTTTCTTTTTCTATTTAGCCCAGTCCTAATATTTCCTGATGTCCTTCTTTATGTAGTCTAAATTGGCAACATTACAATCAAGCTCAGAGAGTTCAATCAAGCTCATAGAGCACCAAGGACCCACACTGTGGTATATTGTTTTAGCTGTACTTCTGATTAAAGGTCTTTAAGCTGCTCAGAGTCAGTTATGATTGAAGCAGTAAACAGTATAAGCCCAATAAATAAATTAATTGGAATGAATGAATGAATGAATGAATGAATGAATCTGACCCTACTTACGTTTTTCAAGATCAACCAAGCTTGCTAGATGCTCCTGTAGCTACTAATAAGAACACTAAGCCATTTCTAATAATCTAGGAAAGGGAGGCATTAAAAACAAAGCCTTAAATTTGTTCCTAAGAGGCAAGGAATGCTGGATACAAATCTGCCTTTCTTTGAATTAAGATTTGCTTAGTGTTTCCCTAAGCCCACTTCTCCTGCCAACGTTACCTAGCTGGATTGTATTTCTGGCCCAAAACAACCAAGGAAAAGAACAGTGAATTTCATTAACATCACTACTTCAATGTAGCCTTGGGCTATGAAAGATAAGGCTACACTCAGAGGAGGAATTACAACCTGTCATCCATTCCTTAATTAAAATTTTCTATTTTATTATTTTCATATTGCTTCTGATTAAGACGTTCCCATGGCAATTACAGATGGCAGATCTTAAGTACATTTCAAGATAAAATTGGAGCAAAAACTAGAAGAAATTCCAGAATAAAGGCTAGATTGAAAGCCAGAATAAAAACAATCCATTAAAAATGTTAGGAAGGTGTTATAGTTGTAGCAGTCTAAATAAAAGACATTTACAAATGAAGGTAAAGCACATCCATGTGGGTATCTGGCAAGCCATATTTGGAAGGTTATTCCCTAGGACAAGTGCCCCTATAGAGAGGATTCATTCACTGATGTTGCCAAATTGCAAACAGTTCACTGGGACTCAGGGAGGGTGATTTCCTCATAAAATGAAAGATGCATGGCAGGCTGATAACTAACATTAGAGACATTTTTAAGGTCACATGTTTGTAGGTTGTTTCAGTTTTGCTTTTAATATCAACACCTTGAATTTGGTTTAGTAGCAGATGGGCAGCCCTTACACATCTGTTAGTAAAACTGCAATAAACTGTATGGTATGAAACAATTTGTAATGTCCAGTTTGGCCCCCAGAATCCCACAAAAACCTCATGAAGTTACTAATGCACGAATCACCATGATTCCTATCCTATCCCCATTTCAGGAACAGATGACACTGGTACTCAGCCTCATGGTAGACCCTCCTACCCTTAGCCTGGGTTCCAGCAACAATAGCAATTGCAATGGCATTTAGACCAATGTGCCACTTCATGGTGCTTTATAGCACTCTCTAAGCTATTTACAGCATCAACATATTGTCCCAACAATCTGGGTCTTCATTTTGCCAGCCTTGGAAGCATGGCAGGCTGAGTCAACCTTGAGCCAGTCAGGATCAACTCCTGGCTATGGGCATAGTTAGCCTGCAATATTGCATTCTAACCACTGCACTACCACAGCTCCTCATAGGTTCAGGAGCAATCCCAAACTGCTTGAAACTGTTCTTTTACAACTTTTATCCAGAGGAGATAATTCCCTTAATCCCTGGAGCTAGAAATCACTCGCCCACAGTACTTTCTTCTTACTAAATTTTCAGCTCTGCTAAAGCAATTCCACCCAGTTCATACTGCATTCAAGAAACGGTTGGGTTATGTACAGCCTTTCTTGATTCAGAAGTCATAGAGTAACAGAACTCTTTGTCGTTAGTTGGTAATACTTTGCTCCAGATCTCCTGAGTTTAATAGTCATTATTTCTCTGAAGGCCAGCAGTTTGATTCATATGTACCCATATATTACTATGTGCAGGAGAGGTAGATAAGTAAATGTCCCAAAGATGCTTTTTCATGAGGCAACTGGACGTTCTTGTTTTCCTTTGAAGATGTTTTGCTTCTCATCCAAGAAGTTTCTTCAGCTCTGACTGGATGGTGTGGAATGGAAGGATTTATACTCCTTGCAGACAGCTGGTCATTTGCCTTCTTTTAGAGGGTCGTTGGGGCCTAAAAAAGAATGCAAATGACTAGTTGTCTGCAAGGAATATAAATCCTTCCATTCTGCACCATCCAGTCAAAGCTGGATAAGACGTGAAACATCTTCAAAGGAAAACAAGAAAGTCCAGTTGCCTCATGAAAAAACATCTTTGGGACAACTATGCTGGATGACTGAGAATCTCCATAGCCATTTAGATAGGTAAAATATTTTGGAAATGATGACCCAATAGGTCATGGCCTGTCTAGTATGTAAAATAGAATGGAAAAGATAATACCTTGAGGCACTATATTGCATTCCCAATGCTGTTCCCAGGAACTTGCTCCATAGATAAGAGAACCACTGCATATACTGGAAGTGTCATAATAAATAGTATCATAAATTAGTGAGTGATCAAATAATAATAACAGCATTAACAGCATTGTCTCCGCCTCTTTCCTATGAAGCTGATCCATCAGGGCAATTACATCTGAATCCATCCCATAACCTGTTAAGACTCCAGCCTGAAATAGATCGGTTTCTCCAAAAATCTCTATAGCTAGATTAACACGATTCTTTAAATCACCTTGGCCAATTAGCTTGGCCAGCTGTTCTCCACTGAGTCCTATGGTGGAGGGCCTGAAAGGGATTTTGGGGAGGCTTCAGGGACTCTTCTCCAGACAACAATGCAGCCATCGCTTCTATTTATCATCCAGAGGGACTTTCGCAGAAGAGCTACGTAGTATTCAATTCCTCCATTTTGACTGTGCCTAACCAAGATTGTAAAGTGATAAACAGAGTAGACAAGTTTTATAAATACTAGATTTTATAAGTTTGTTTCTTTAGATTAGCTTTATAGATTTCATGGATTCTTTGTCTATCATGTTCACGTTATGTTAAATGTGCTCATTCACTTACTTAAAAACATTAGGAAGTTTAATGATATCTCATCCTATTTTTCCTATGTAGTGATCACAGATCATAAAAAGTGTTTTTATAATTTCTTTATTTATATTTTTAAAAAGGCCTGTGCAAAATAGCAATTATTGTTTAGGATAAAAATACACCACAGATGCTTCTGAACTGTTTTTAGCTCACATCACTAATATTTAAGAGTACTCTAGCTTTCAAAACAAAGACTTTGGGCTCAGGGGATTTGAACAAGGCAGGCTGAGCACAGGAAAAAAAAAAACCACAACTTGCAACTCTCACAATGTAACACAATAATGACTTGCCCTGCACAAGCAGTAACAGGAAGGAAGTGGGAAAAGCTGAAAACAATAACTGGCTGATTTCACTGAGAAGCTTTCAGATTATTTTTTGACAAAAAACTACTTTCTGCCTACTGTATGGAAGTAAAAGTATATTTTAAAAAAATATTTTATACAAAAGTAATTTAAAAAGGAAAAGACATACCACCCTTGCAGTATTTAATAAAACTAGGAATTCCAAGCCCAGAGATATCTTAGTACTCAGAAGGAATGGACTTGAAGGAAGTATCTCAGAAATTCATATACTGTAGTTGCTTAGCTTTTTTACAGGTTTATTTGTGCTCCCTGGCATGTTTTTCTGTCTTTAATCCTCCATTTAAAAACTGAGCACTTGTTCCATCAGTTCTGCGTTCAGCAATATATTCTGACATTGCTCTTCCACTTTTTATAGTTGCTTGTATAGCTTCTAATTGTAGCTTTCAATCTTAATGGTATAAATTGTACATTCTTTTGAGAGAGTCAACCAATGGCAATTTGACTCTTGAATGCAACATTCATTTTTTCTTTCAAGGTCATCATGGCCCTAGAGCACATGTGCCTTGTCACTTCTAACAACACACTTGAGGGCCATCTTAACTCCCATGAGATCAGAACATGATTATTGAACTCTTGTGAGAAGAATAATTAGACAGTCTCATGTTTTCTCAGATTTAGGGGGTTGCACAAGCCAAATTCCCTGTAGATATGCAAATGTGCATGTGGTAAACTTGCATACTGTGAGGAATTAATGACAATATAAAAAAAACAAGCTACGGCAATCAATGAGTTTTTCATAATAAAATTCATAGGAATTTATGATGCGTTTTGATTAATTCTCCAACAGTTAGATGAACCCACTGATTTATCCCTAAAAAATCTATAAAGATCCACTAGATATGAAATGATATTTTATTGAATTTATTACATTTTTACATGTTTTTTCATTATTAAGATGTGAAATACTATGCCAAAACTGTATTCTATTCATATCCTTACAGCAGAGTTGCCCTCCCTTATTCCATATCTGCCTACATTCTGAAACATCTAATTTAGCGTATTCTGGCAATTGTTCATAAATATTCACCATAGGCTAAATCATTTTGTGAGGAATTCATTAAATACTTAAATACTAGGAGAGATGAAAACGTGTTTTAAGTGAAAGTATTGCCACTCTAGAACTTTTGCTAAATGTCACTCTAGCAGCAAGGCAGAAGGATGGCTGGTGGGGGATCCAAATCAAACCAATGTATCAGAGAAGGCCCATTCAACTATGGTTGAATGAACTATGGTTGAATGAACTATGGTTGAATGAACTATGGTTCATTTTGAAATGTTCAGATTGATCAATAGCTTTCATGTCAGAAAGAAAACTATTTGATTATAGGAGTTATTTTAGTATTTGAGACTTCCTCTGAATTTAATGGGTTAAGAAAACTGGAGAAAAAATGCTTATTTATTTTATTTAATAATTTAAAACATGTACATATAGCTTATGTAATATATTGTGAAATGAATACCTACGCCTCTCAGAGAATTAAAAATGTCCATGTTTTGCAAAACTATTATGCTGCACAATTTGGAGAAACAGGCTGAT
>NW_015388252.1:154327-202778 GCF_001527695.2 Protobothrops mucrosquamatus | reverse complement strand
TGGACTTCAACTCCCAGAATTCCACAGCCAGCAATGCTGGCTGTGGAATTCTGGGAGTTGAAGTCCACATGCCTTAAAATTGTCAAGGTTGAGAAACACTGAGCTATCACATAGCCAGCTTGATAGATTTCTAATTAAAGAAAATAAATATTGACTTGCAAGGTAAAATTTTAACTACACATTAAAAAAGATAGAGGTAAGGTTGGTTAACTTCTAGCTGCAAGGCCACATCCATTCGTCTTGCATCTTGATAACACGTTTAATAAAGGTTGGCCAGAGTTACATTACCGGAGCAAGAGACGATAGAGCAAAGTTCGCATGAGGCGCGCGGCGGCCTACCTCTAGTCTACGTTTTACGGCTACGCCCTTTTCTAAACTGCTCTTCTCCTTCGCAATCAACCCCTCCCCATCACTCCTTCCTATTCGACTATTCCATTCTCCTTTCAACCAGGGAGCGCCCTGACTGAAAAAAAATGATCTGAGCTGCAATTATAGGGCGCTGTCGCTTGTTGCTAGGTGACCAGACGCGAAAAGGCAGGGCGGAAGAAAGAGCGAAAAGGCTCCAGCAGACAAGGCCGCTGCACTGCGACAAAAACGAAAAGGAGGAGGCGCGCGTGCGTTAGCCTTCCTGATTTGCTATAGGCTCGTTGGGATCCCGGGAAGGCGAGATATAGCGAGGTGAGGCGCGTGGATTGGCTAGTTAGGGTATGAATGACTGAATATTTCTCTCCCCCTGAATCAGTCTCTCTCTCTCTCTCTCTCTCTCTCTCTCTCTCTCTTAATCAAAAAAGGGCGGTATTAAGAGACCGAGTGGTCTGTCAAAGGCTAAGGAGGCTGGGAGAGCAGGTGGATGGGCGAGAGCACGGGTGGGTGAGTGAGTTAGTAGGAGCTATAAAAATAGCAGAATTCCTCTGTCTCCCAGTTTAGTGTAAGTGACTCAGATGGAGCAGCAGTTTCCCCTAACTCATGATGTATCTGATTGCATGATATCTTCGATAGTGGTGTATCTAAAAAGGTTCATTTAAAAAAAAATACTGTGAGTCTCTTGATTTCCATTGTTTTTTAATAGTAAAATTCCTAAAGAGGTAGGAATGTTATGAAGCTATTGTTAGAATTCAGTAAATGAATTCCTATAGGGATTTTTAAATATACACCGTATGTATATATTACAGTTGGACGCATAGTCACCCAGATGTTTAGACAGGACTTGGCATTTTTATTCTGGGATCAATAGATGTTGTTTGATAGTGTTAGAGGTACCATCACAAGTATAGCTGCCCTTTGCAATTGACTGATGGTAATGTCAGTGCCAGTGTTTAAGACTGCTCAGGGTATTTTGGATTGAATCCAAAGCTCTTAACCGTATTACCATTCATACTAGCTTTGCTTTTTTATTATTTACAGTCCTGAGAGTTGAAAATTTAAAAAAATGAAAACGTTTTTGCAATATTTGTATTGCCTTAAATGTTTATGTGCACCTTGGAATAAAATATAATTCTTACCATAACAAAATGGGAGAAGTCTCAGGATTTGAGGAGAGAGGGCGACATATTTGTGCTTGTGTGTTTGATATCCTGAGAAGTGTGTAGATTAGAACATTCTCTCCACTTTGTGTGGATGAAGTGATAGCTGCTGCTCAGTGGGTTGGAGTGATTCAGGCTTTCTTGCACAAAAGGGAGTGGGGAGGATGAAGAGATGAAGGAAGACTCAGAGAATGAAAAAATATGCCGGCTGTTATAGCAAGGATGGATCAAGTTCAGTTTAGGATGCTGTATTCTCTAAACTTAGAATTAAACAGTGTGGCTTGCTTTCTGAAAATGTTTGATCAAGTTGACACTGAGGTTCTACCTCCACTCAAGTTATAATTTACTTCTCTCTTATGTAATATTGTTGTTTAGGTTTGGGCAACGCTTTCTCTATTTCTTAATTTACAGGAATTTACCTATTGGTTTTCAAGGAACACCCTTTTGAAGCATACTTCAGGTAATTGATACTATCTGTGTCCTTCTCCCTTCCTGATATTTCATTTTCTGCATCTGTTTATGCAATTGGGGATTAGGGCTGTCAGGAAATAAATGAAGGATTAGACCTTAAAGGCATTCTAGACATTGGAAAGATGCTTCTTCCAGCTAAATAGTCACTGCAGTTTATAAGAACTAAAGATAATCCAAGTAAACTAAATGGTGATGTAGAATGTGGGATACTTCATTTTTTTCAGCTTTTGTTCTGGGAAAGCCCATTTGTTTCACTTATATAGTCCTTTCCGCAATTCCATTTAGCATCACTAACCTAACTTAAAAAAAATACAGGACTATAAGGTTTAATTTTTCATCATTTCCAAGTTCAAATAAAGCTTAAATTGTTTGACAGAGACTGTATTTCTTCATAAAAGTACAGGACAAAAATTAGATTGAGAGCAATTCCTGCCCTTAAAATGCACATAGAAAAGAAAACCTGTTCTCTAATTAATTATGTGGCAGATGATCTCAAGTTTCTTAGTTTCTTAGTTTTAGATATATAATATTCTGGGTGGGCAGTTTGTACTAGAGATGTTTGCTGTGGCAATAGTGACAATATTCTGTACTATTAGCTTTTTTATTTTTGGTCCCCTTTGTAAGGGTTCTCTGCTCTCCAAGGATACACCATAGTGTAGCAAATCTTACAGTTGCCTTTCCCAACAATAGACTATTGCTCTGAGTCAACTACACCTTTCTAGGACTTTGCAATGTGATTTGTCCTTAAAGATGCCTTTAACACTCAGTCCTTTAATATTATTATAATATTCTTTAAATCTCGTTTCATAAAGACTCAGTCTTTAAAGTGATATATAACCTATGTCTTTTATCAAAAGTTTGTGCACTCATTGGAATGAAGTGTTCTTTCAGTGTGGTCGCTCCTTTTCTAGTTACTGCCAAGCTCCAGGCAAACTCTTTAGTTCCAGCTGGACTCTCATCTGGATATGTGATGGTTGATTGTGATCGTGGTAATTGAATGATAGTCCTCTTGCTTGCTCGTAATAGCTGTCCATCTTCAGACCCCTTTTGCTTATCACCTTTCCTACTATATGCCCTCACACATACACTCAGTCTTAGCATTTGTGTTTCTGTTCTGAGAAGGTGGATGGGCTGCTTCTGTACTTCCTCACATCCTTGAAAATGCTAGGGTGTGGCTCAGTTATAGGCAGCTGCAACACTGGCTTCTATGCCTTTGAGTAAATGTATGAATGAATATCTGAATGCATGGAGGAACTGAGGGGGAAAAGCTTGTTTCTATGACTGCAACTAGTTCTAAAAAGAGCAGGCAGCAATCCCAACTTCATTCCTTCACATTCCTTGTTTAGTTTAAACAGTTTGTTAATTGTTTTGTTCTGCACTAGTCTTTAAATAAAGTTTGACTGACTGCCAATTGCTTATCCCCAGTTTTTTTCAGGTAAATATTAACACTAGGACATTTCCTATATGTGGCTGACTTTTCTCCAGTGCTATCAGAAAACTGAAAGCACAAAACATTTCCAATGTTTAGATTTTATTAATGTCTTTTATTGTCAGTGTTCTCTTTCTGAGTAATTTTTTAAAACTTGCATGCTAATGGAGAACCTATTTTAGTAATATAGAAATGGTATATGATTTCAAATGTGTACTACTGAAAATCATGGACTGGGTAGTAAACTCTTTGAAAACATTGAGTCTTAAGACTTAAGATTTGATTCCAGAAGAGTAGCTGTTAAGCCTACTCTAAAAATAAAATAGCTTTTATTTTAATAAAAAACATTCTATCAATACATTTTTTATTTCTATTTTAGAGTGGTTGTTATTTTTGTGATGTCTTATGACTGAAACTTATTTTATTAAAAAATAGAATAATGCAAGTTAATTCTGTCTGAGTAGTGAGATTTCAGATTTGAGATGAGTATTCTTGCAAGAAGAGAATTGTTCAAAATCATCCATTTATTGCTGCTTTTTTTCTTAACATGATAAGTGATGTATATCACTTTAATTAAAATTTTTATACTTTTGGAGGAAATTGTTTTGAAGTCTAATGTTACCTGACTTACTTCTACAGTAATTCAATTATTTGATATACTGTTGCCATAGTAATATCAGATTTTATATATTTTACTTTTTTATGTTCATACTGTAGCCTTTCCCCTGTACAACTAGTGAACATATCAGCCTGATGTGGCAGGATTGGGGGAGGTGGATCAGAATAGGAAAAAATAATGTGATGGGACAATCCTCAGCACTCCAAGATGGTACTGATGATTCTGTGCTCCCATGTTGGCAACAATACAATAAATAGTTAATTAGTTTTGGGCGCATATTTATCCGAAGAAAGCTTCTCTTTCCTTATAGATTACATAACAGCTATTATATAATTAGGCAAACCAAAATTCTTTAAACTGTATGAGAATTTTTAAATTTTCATGTCTTTTTCCAGTGCCAAAAAAAATGAACCGTGGATATATAGAAAATAATAATGTCCCACACGACAATAATCAAATGGTTTTGGATATGATTCTTTGTTCTTTACTTGGAGTTCCTCAGCCTGTCAACTGGGAAAATGTGGCAAGATTGGTTCCAGGGTATTCATCCAAAGAGGTAGGCTTCTTTTTCTTCTCCTAACTTTAGCAGAAAAAATATTTTTAAGGAAGTTCAAGTTGGAAATGTTGCTTACTAGTCTCTATGCATATCACAGGTCTGTTATAAATTCAGTGCTTGAACTTAAATTCTCCAATACAAGCAATATTTTAACAACTGCTTCTGGAACTTCAGTTTCAGACAAGAGAGGAAAAATATTTACTTTTTGCAGTTCAGTGTATGTTTAATATCAAGAGCTGCTTTTTGTAAGATGGGTGGCTATACAAATTTTATTAATATTGTACATCTTTTTCAGCTCATAGAAGTATACAGTGATTTACATTAGAAACAAAGATAGCAGATTAAATCAAAACTACAGTGAAGCTGAACTTCTATGCACAAGCCTCTTGTCACCTTAATAGTGTCTTCATTCAAATACAGGTAGTTCTTGTCTTACAATAGTTCATTTAGTGACCATTCAAAGTTACAGTGGCACTGAAAAAAGTGACTTATTACCGTTTTTCACAGTTATGACCTTTGCAGCACCCCCATAGTCATGTGATCAAAATTAAAATACTTGGCAACTGGCTCTTATTTATGACTGTTGCTGTGTCCCAAGGTCATGTGATCACCTTTTGTGACCTTCTGACAAGCAAAGTAATGGGGAAACTAGATTTATTTAACAAGGTTACTAACTTATCAACTGCAATGATTCACTTAACAACGGTGGCAAGGAAGGTCATAAAATGAGTCATAAAACTCACAACAAATGTCTCACTTAACAACAGAAATTTTGGGTTCCATTGTGGTCGTAAGCTGAGGACTACTTGTACAAATAAATATAAATATATAAACGTAAAACTAAGATTGGAGCAGAATGACTAAGGGTAAGGAAAATCAGTGGAAGCAGGAACAACGTCTGATTTCCTCTTGACATCCCCATTGAGTTTTCTTGTAGGAATCTGGCAGGGAACATTAAAAATCTCCCTCTCTCCCTCCCTCCCTCCCTCCCTCCTTCCTTCCTTCCTTCCTTCCTTCCCCCCACCATCAGGGCAGGTAAGTGTGTATTGCTGGGTGGGAAGAGAGAACAAGGGATTGTGAGACTGGCTGGGAAACTTTCACAGAATGTTGAAAAAAAAGATCACATGACTATAGCAGCAGTCAGCAACACAGAGCAGCCAGTAGCACTAAAGCAGCCACAATAGGATCTTGGAGTCCTGGTGGACAATCACTTAAATATGAACCATCAGTGTGCTGCAGCTGCCAAAAAACCCAACACAGCTTTTTTGGAAGCTGCTAGGCTGCATTAACACAGGGATAGAATCAAGATCACGTGAAGTGTTAATACCACTTTACAATGCCTTGGTAAGGCCACACTTGGAATACTGCATCCAGTTTTGATTACCACGATGTAAAAAAAATGTTGAGATTCTAGAAAGAATACAGAGAAGAGCAACAAAGATGATCAGAGGACTGGAGGCTAAAATATATAAAGAACGGTTGTTGGAATTGGGTATGTCTAGTTTAATGAAGAGAAGGACTAGGTATGACATGATAGCAGTGTTCCAATATCTCAGGGGTTGCTCCAAAGAAGAGGGAGTCAAGCTATTCTTCAAAGCACCTGAAGGCAGGACAAGAAGCAATGGATGGAAATTAATCAAGAAGAGAACCAACCTAGAACTAAGGAGAAATTTCCTGACAGTTTGAACAATTAATCAGTGGAACAACCTGCCTCAACCTGCTTGAGCAGGAGGTTGACCAGAAGACCTCCAAGGTCCCTTCCAACTCTATTATCATTATTATTATTATTATTTCCCCAAATTTCATTCCCCTGGGGTTATAGGTCCTAGATTTTGGACACATTCTGTGAGTTAGCCAATTTGAGATAGCTTAATTCAAAAACTGTGGTCCTATGATGCCCTGTTTCACCTAGTTAAATATCTTGAAATGAGAGTTTTAAAACTATATACTGTAGATGTACTCACATACATGCACACGTGCACACCAATACATCTATATGCACATATATGACCCACCTTCCCTTGGACATAAATGCTGTGAAAAACTAAATGATATGTAGAGGTTTATCTTTCTGTTTCTCATATCAGGTATTGCTGTTCAATTTTACTGTGCTAAGGAAAAAACTTGCGGTAGGACCCATTTTTCCTTGCTATCCTATTCCTATAATTTGGTTGAGCTCAAAATCATGTTATGCTATAATGTGTCTTGTTTATTGGTGGTTTAACCTGACATATATCTAGCTGTTGTGATTTTTAAAACATAGTTTATGGCTTAATGTTAGGATGAGCTCAACCAATATGTCTAATAAACAAATCATGGCTTAATACTATGTCCAGTATTAGCCCAGTCCATAACTCAACCCAAATTCTCAAATGTAGGGAAATAAATAAATATGTAACAGGAGAAAGGAGGAGTGACTGATTATTAAAATATACAGTATCTAGAATTACAAAGAGAAGCACAAGATTCAAATCATTCTTCAAAATTTGGGCCAGATACCATTTAGTACTGATATCATTTATATTATGTTGTAGCTTCTCAATACTATATAAGATTATTGCAGTTGCAATTATTTTTAATTAAATTGAAGAGCCATCTCACTGCCAGTGACTTTGACTGAAATAAAGGGACCAATGAGTACCTTGCAATACTGGAGATAAAGCCTGTATATTCAAATTTGAGGTATTCATTGGCTGTGTCGATTCAATCTAATTGTCCATCCTGATCATTCTACAGCAGGGGTGTCAAACTGCCAGCCCACAGGCCAGTTGCATCATGCAGAGGCCATGCCCACCCCAGCTCCGGCAATGCAAAAAAAGTCACGATACGTTGCGACATGTCATGCGACATGACGAGTTTGACACACATGTTCTACAGTATCAACTTCCTTACAATAGATGGGTTGTATGTTTTTTG
The DNA here is from genome assembly GCF_001527695.2 of Protobothrops mucrosquamatus. Taxonomy (NCBI): domain Eukaryota; kingdom Metazoa; phylum Chordata; class Lepidosauria; order Squamata; family Viperidae; genus Protobothrops; species Protobothrops mucrosquamatus. The sequence goes on along the minus strand of NW_015388252.1, from coordinate 195,264 downwards.
GAGTTATATTTTGTTGCTGTTTTTGATGTTTTGTTTTATTTGTAAGTTTTCAAGAGTCTGACTAGATTATGATATGATGGAAATGTTATGTATGTACAAGTAGTCTTTGACTTATGACCAATTCCTTACCAACCTTTCAAAGTTATGACAAACCTCACCAGAGCTATTTACAACCATTTTCAGAGTTACAATTACCATCATATGTTCCACAGTCATGTGATCACATTTTGGACACTTGGTGATTGGTCCACCTTTTCAGATATTTGCAAGGGGGGGTCATGTGACCATAATTTGTGATACTTTTTCTAGTTTCCAGCACTTCCAATTTACTGCAAAAAAAAAACCCATTGGAGAAAATAGATTTACTTAATGATCATGGCATTCACCTAATGACAACCACACAAATGTCATAAAATTCACATCACCTGATGCCTTGACTTACAACCATAACAACTTACAATTGTAATTGTAGGCTCAATTACGACCATATGTCGAGGACTACTTTTATGGATGTTCAAGCCTTTGGAAAAGTCAGGATGTTATGGCATGTTATCTGTTGTGGTAACTTGCCCTGAAGTTAACTTGCCCTGAATGTATATTTTCAGATTTTATACTTTGAATTGTTGGCAAAGTGATGTTCTAGAATAATGTTTCATGTTAGTTTTGCTGTCTTAGCATATTCTGTATACTAGTTATTGTCTTAATCACAGTTTATATATTTTCCTGATTTAACAAATTGCTACATCCTAATCATGGTAATTTCAGTCATAATAAACTATAATACAAAATTGCTTAAATGTAGCTTTTCAAATTTCCGTTATGGCTTATGTTGGGAGGAACTCCCCCGTCCAGGCTCTTCCAGCCGGGATTCTTCTTAACAGCGCAGAGGAGGACAAATAGAACATGAAACCAGCTACTGGAAAGAGAGGTTTAATTACAGAGATTAAAGTTGAGTGACAATTCAGCATGAATCCCCGGCTAGCTAGACAGAATGGTCTTCAGACATGAGTTCTTATACCCTTTCGTGGTTTCCAAAATTGTCATTTCTGATTGGTGAGTTCAAATCTGTTTTCCCTGATTTGCTGGTCAGTGACTATTGTTGGGTAAATCTCCTTCTTAATCCTGCCTAAAAGGTGTTNTTGCTGGATCAGGTTAGCTCATGGTCTTGGGTTTTTTCCTGTGTTTGCCAAGTCATTCCCTCGTTGGGGTGGGGAGGGGGTGTCCAACTCTTATCACTTATGAATGGGGCCCTAGCTGAGAGATCAGTTGTATGCTACATAGGTCACTCACACATTTCCCTCAGAAGAATTTCTGTTTGTAGAATTGAGCAAAGCCTTTCCTCTGATGGGCAAAACCTCTTGCTCATCCCCTCATTTCCCCATCACTGCAGTTTTTTTTACCAAACTCTTTCCACAGTGTGTGTTTCCCCCCAGCATCTCTGAAAACTTTTTCTCCAAGAACCTGATCAGACCCGTATTTTGCCTACCTCTTGTATGGGTAATTTATTCCCTTCACTGAAGCCAGGACATGAAAGCAGCACTCCAGTCCTACCTGAGGTACCTACTCTCAGGCACTCAGCAGCTTTCTAAAGACAAAGCTCCAATTCCATCCAATCCAGCAATCAAGTTCTAGCCGCTCTTTGCAGCACCTCTGCAGTCCAGAGCCACACCCAGACTGATTTCTGACTACTGTTGATAGATCACATTTTTGGCTACTGCAGGGCCATAGCTTCAGCCTCATTGATTCCATAGTTCTCGCATCTTGCCATTACTGTTGGGTCTCACTCCACCCTAGGTAAGTTTCTTCCAGCACCTCTCTGTAAGTCCTCCAGGCAGCTGAAAGTCCCAGGGGTGTTCCAAGGGTCTGTAAGTACAATAGTACCACCCCTTGTCTTCCAGACAATGGTAATGAAAGCTGTGGACTTTCCATTCATTGGAACAACAAAAGCTGACAAAAACACCATACCAAACTCAAACCTCCTCTTCAGCTCACCAAATAAGATCCAAAAATGGTTATTGACCAGGATTAACAATGGGCACACTGTGACTTTCTGAATGCTGCTGACTGCAATTCCCAGAATCAGTAACCAGGGCGGGACAGGATTGCTACAGATGTAGTGCAGCAACATTTGGTGGGGGACAATTTCCCCACCTGAAATATACATGCCCTATGTTGCCATGAACAAAGGAAAAGACTAGGGATATGCTGAGTTTGTGATACTAATTGGGAAGGCATGAAAGGGAAATTGTTGTGATAATGGGAGAGTTCAGTTACATTTACATAAACTGGGTTCATTCATGTTCAAGCTAGAACAAAACCTCCAGGTTTCTGGATGCCTATATGGCTGTACCTTAGAAAAGATGGTCTTAGAACTGACCAGAAGGGAGATAACTCTAGATTTATTCTTAAGTAATGACCATGGTTTGATATTATGTGTATCCATTATGGAATTGGTTGTAAATATCAGCTAAGTGAGGCAGTTAAGTGAGTTGCACCTCATTTTATGACCTTTTTTGCCACAATTGTTAAGCAAATCACTGCAATTGTTAAGCGAAACATGTGATCATTAAGCAAATCTGCCTTCCCCCGTTGACTTTACTTGTGAGAAGCCAGCTGGAAAGATTACAAATGATGATCACATGACTGTCCTAAATACAGGCCAATTGCCAAGCAACCAAATTTTGATCACATGGCCACGAGAAGGCTTCAACAGTCATAAATGTGAAAAACAATCATAAGTCACTTTTTTCAGTGCTGTTGTAACTTCAAATGATTACTAAATGAATGGTTGTAAGTTGAGGATTACCTTTATATAAATGGGGATTTTGGAAAACGCAAAAAGTCATGTGGAAGGAGATGTCCCAGTCAGTATTTGATAGCCAACTTTCAAGAAGCTTTTGACAAAATTATGGAATACTTTTAAGTAAACTTAGTAGAAATAAAATATCAGATACTATCCTATTATGAATTTTAACTTGCTAAACAACAAAAAAGTAGTAGAGTAAAGTAAGAAATAAAGACTTTTAAGGATCTTTGTTATGATGGGAGCTTTTCAATTTATTCATAAATGATCTTAATTTAGGGGAAAATAGTAAGCTAGCCAAGTTTGCAGGTGATACAAAACAATCTATTCTGGGCGATTAAAAACAAAAGTGATTGTGAAGAACTCCAAAAGGAAGTCTTTAAAATGGACAAGCAAACGACAAATTTAATTCATGTAAGTATAAAGTGATTGTTAGGGCAACCTCTCAGTCCAGGTGCATAATATGTACACTGATGGAACCTAAGCTGTCTGCAACCATTCAGAAAAAAGAACTTATGGCCTTAACGGGTAGGTCAGTGATCTTGATTCAATGTGCAGCAGCTATAAAAATGTAAATTTCCTACAACATATCCTTAGGACACTAAACTATCCATGTTGTAAATAGGAAAAATTTCAGAAGAAGAAAAGTAGAATGATCAGAGGGCTTAAACATCTTTAGGAGAAAAAAACCAAATAATTGGGCCTTTAGCTTAAAATACAGGCAGTTGAAGAAGTACATAATGTATGGGCTTGATGATTAAAAAGGGTAGAATATGGAAAAAAGGAAGCCATGGAATAAGTGTAAAGAGAGGATAGAGTATACATGCTATAAAGAAAATTGGCAGGTACATCTTTTTTTCTCTTTTTTAAAAATTTCTATTTGTCACTTTTTTTTCTTTTTTTTCTTTTTTCTTTAAATTTGTATTGTTTTTACTTTGCTAAAAACTTATTTTATAAAAATCAATTTAAAAAAGAAGGATAATTGAGTATATAAAAAATTTCTTCCTCTCTCAAAATATTAAGGGCAGAAATTATCTAATAAAGTTTATTGAAAGGAGAATTGGACCGGGGGGGGGGGGAAAAAGTATTATTTTTTTTGCCTTAGGATACTTAACCTATAAAATTCTTTGCCACAAGATGAATCACACTAATTTATATACATTTAAAAGGGGATTGAATAAATTCATTGAAAAAATTATGAACTGTTTTTTTTTCCTTGAAGATTTTGTTATATCTAAGTTGAGTCTCTCTCTCTCCTGACAAACCTAGCAGACAACTTTGTCTCCCAAAAAGTAGAGAAGGGAACTAGGGGATTAGCCATTTTGGATTTAATTCTCACTAACAGAGATGAAATGATAGAAAGTGTTGAAGCCACAGGAACCTTGGGAGGTAGTGATCATGCAATATTGGAATTCAACATTATGGAAGCACAAGCAATAGAACATAGTCAAAGNGTCATCCACGTTAATGCACAAGAATCATAATAAAGTGTCAGATTTGGTACTTTAAGTCCTCCACGTTCTCTGGTATCTTGAATAATCTTAAATTTAACTCTCGCCTTCTTGCCTTCCCAAATAAAACGATTCAAATCTCTTTGCCATTCTTTCAAGTTAAGTTCATTTTTTAAGATAGGTATCATCTGAAATAGAAAAAAAACTTAGGCAAAATGTTCATTTTGATGGCCGCTATACGACCCAGCAAAGAAAGCTGTAGTTTTTTCCACATTGATAAGTCCTTTTGAAAGCTGTGGACTTTCCATTCATTGGAACAACAAAAGCTGACAAAAACACCATACCAAACTCAAACCTCCTCTTCAGCTCACCAAATAAGATCCAAAAATGGTTATTGACCAGGATTAACAATGGGCACACTGTGACTTTCTGAATGCTGCTGACTGTAATTCCCAGAATCAGTAACCAGGGCGGGACAGGATTGCTACAGATGTAGTGCAGCAACATTTGGTGGGGGACAATTTCCCCACCTGAAATATACATGCCCTATGTTGCCATGAACAAAGGAAAAGTCTAGGGATATGCTGAGTTTGTGATACTAATTGGGAAAGCATGAAAGGGAAATTGTTGTGATAATGGGAGAGTTCAGTTACATTTACATAAACTGGGTTCATTCATGTTCAAGCTAGAACAAAACCTCCAGGTTTCTGGATGCCTATATGGCTGTACCTTAGAAAAGATGGTCTTAGAACTGACCAGAAGGGAGATAACTCTAGATTTATTCTTAAGTAATGACCATGGTCTGATATTATGTGTATCCATTATGGAATTGGTTGTAAATATCAGCTAAGTGAGGTAGTTAAGTGAGTTGCACCTCATTTTATGACCTTTTTTGCCACAATTGTTAAGCAAATCACTGCAATTGTTAAGCGAAACATGCGATCATTAAGCAAATCTGCCTTCCCCCATTGACTTTACTTGTGAGAAGCCAGCTGGAAAGATTACAAATGATGATCACATGACTGTCCTAAATACAGGCCAATTGCCAAGCAACCAAATTTTGATCACATGGCCACGAGAAGGCTTCAACAGTCATAAATGTGAAAAACAATCATAAGTCACTTTTTCAGTGCTGTTGTAACTTCAAATGGTTACTAAATGAATGGTTGTAAGTTGAGGATTACCTTTATATAAATGGGGATTTTGGAAAACGCAAAAAGTCATGTGGAAGGAGATGTCCCAGTCAGTATTTGATAGCCAATTTTCAAGAAGCTTTTGACAAAATTATGGAATACTTTTGAGTAAACCTAGTAGAAATAAAATATCAGATACTATCCTATTATGAATTTTAACTTGCTAAACAACAAAAAAGTAGTAGAGTAAAGTAAGAAATAAAGACTTTTAAGGATCTTTGTTATGATGGGAGCTTTTCAATTTATTCATAAATGATCTTAATTTAAGGGAAAATAGTAAGCTAGCCAAGTTTGCAGGTGATACAAAACAATCTATTCTGGGCGATTAAAAACAAAAGTGATTGTGAAGAACTCCAAAAGGAAGTCTTTAAAATGGGCAAGCAAACAACAAATTTAATTCATGTAAGTATAAAGTGATTGTTAGGGCAACTTCTCAGTCCAGGTGCATAATATGTACACTGATGGAACCTAAGCTGTCTGCAACCATTCAGAAAAAAGAACTTATGGCCTTAACGGGTAGGTCAGTGATCTTGATTCAATGTGCAGCAGCTATAAAAATGTAAATTTCCTACAACATATCCTTAGGACACTAAACTATCCATGTTGTAAATAGGAAAAATTTCAGAAGAAGAAAAGTAGAATGATCAGAGGGCTTAAACATCTTTAGGAAAAAAACCAAATAATTGGTCCTTTAGCTTAAAATACAGGCAGTTGAAGAAGTACATAATGTATGGGCTTGATGATTAAAAAGGGTAGAATATGGAAAAAGGAAGCCATGGAATAAGTGTAAAAAGAAGATAGAGTATAAATGCTATAAAGAAGATTGGCAGGTACATCTTTTTTTCTCTTTTTTAAAAATTTCTATTTGTCACTTTTTTTTCTTTTTTTTCTTTTTTCTTTAAATTTGTATTGTTTTTACTTTGCCAAAAACTTATTTTATAAAAATCAATTTAAAAAAGAAGGATAATTGAGTATATAAAAAATTTCTTCCGCTCTCAAAATATTAAGGGCAGAAATTATCTAATAAAGTTTATTGAAAGGAGAATTGGACCGGGGGGAAAAAAAGTTTTTTTTTTTTGCCTTAGGATACTTAACCTATAAAATTCTTTGCCACAAGATGAATCACACTAATTTATATACATTTAAAAGGGGATTGAATAAATTCATTGAAAAAATTATGAACTGTTTTTTTTTTCCTTGAAGATTTTGTTATATCTAAGTTGAGTCTCTCTATATCGGGCATGTCCGACCTGTGGTCCATGGGCCACATGTAGCCCTGGACAGCAGATAGTAGAAAATATTTTTTTTAAAAGGAAGCTTGTTGTTTATAGACATTAACTATATTATATATATTATATGCGGTCCAAGACAATTCTTCTTCACTCAAGTCAAGTCAAAAGGTTGGACAACTGTGCTCTAACTACTAGTTAGAGTAAACAATAACAGGAAAGGGATTTTTCTCCATTTCTTCAGAAGCATCTGGTTGTGAGAAAAAAATAGGATGGATCTCGGCCTGGTTCAGGAGGATTTCTATTATGTTATTAATTATTGGTCAGCTCTCAGAATCCTAGGTAAGGCAAGATGTGTAACTAAATATACTTTTCTCTATTATATTTTGACAGTGTGCAAAAAGGTTTGATGAGCTGAAAAGCAATGGAAGTTCTCCAGTAGATAACCAGTTCAATCCACTAATGGCTAGTGGTTTGAAACCTGTAGAAACACTAGCTGGTTATATTAAATCATCACTTCTTGATGCTCAGGATGAGTTACAAGAACCCTCTTGTGAAAATGATGCAATTTCTTTAAATGGTAGGTTTTAATCACTTCTGCTGTTGTGTTCATAGAATTATGTATGTTATTTTTCTCCTGTTGATATATAATAATAATAATAATAATAATAATAATAATAATAATAATAATAATAATAATAATAATAATAATAGAAAAATATAGTTCAGCTTTTGTCAATAGTTGGTTCACTCATTTTTCAGATTAAATTAGAATGGATTTTTAAAATTAATGTTGGATTTTTTAAACTGTATATCCATTTTCTACTAAACATTTTGTGGCTTTAAAATAAAAAAATTGACTTCTTGCGTAACTACCATTAAAAGTAGCTAAAGTAATTAGTCCTCAAAAGTATATCATATTTCTGTTATGTATTAGACAAAACCATATATATTATTATATGCTAAAGTTATTTTGCTTTATGAAATCTGTGTATGAACCAAGCTGTAATTCTTTATCAGCTTTTTTAAAAAATAGTGCTTTCCGGGAATGTTGCCAATCAATTTATAGTCTATAAACCAAGGAAAGCTGTTTCACATAAACCATATAAGGAACCTATCAAGAATTTAAGGCATATAGGTGTATAATATACAGATAGTCCTCAATTTGGGACTGCAATAGGACTGGAAAATTAATCATTAAACAGTGCAGTTGTTATGTAAGGCATCATGTGATCACACCCAATTTTATTGTTTGCTCAGAAATCACGTGAGACTGACTGGTGATATCTTGCTGGTTTCCCCATTCACTCTGCTTGGCTGACTCTGCTTGTCAGAAGCCGTCTGGGAAGATTGCAAACAATGATCACGTTACTACAAGATGCTGCAACTGTTGTACATGTGAACTAGTTACCAGGTGTCCAGTTCATGATCATGTGACCACAGGAATGCTGCAATGGTTTAAGTGCAAGGAGCAGTCCTAAGTCAGTTTTTCAACACCATTGTAACTTGAAACAGTTGCTAAAGAAATGGTAGTTAAATGACTACTACCTGTAGTACAATGTTTAGAGTTTGAAGACAAGCTTTGAGATGTTCTCAGGGATGGCTGAGAAAAGGCAACTGAAAATGGTACCATTGCTACTCAAGATAGTGCTAGGTGCTCAGAGACCATGTCAAAATACTGTCATTGAATATGGTGATGTATATATCTCATGATGAAGTCTTACACAAATAGCATATGCGTAGGTCTAGAAAAATAAGGCACAACTAAAGAGCAGCATGAGTGAGAGAAAGCTGGTGCAAGTATGAAGGAGACAAACTCGAGCATGTTGTATAAACCACTGTGTGTTATGACAGTAAAAAGTGTGAGAAAAGAAAGATTCTACATAAGAATTATGTGGCAAAATCATTTATTTCCTCCTGAAAACTTGCTGATTTAAGTAAGTGAGAAGGAAAGATTCTGTACGTTAGAATTTACCAGCCAAAACCTGATTACATATCTATTTAGAATATTAACATCTAGACAAATCTGTGATACAAAAACATAGATAAAGAGTTATCCCTCTTGGTATTGGGTGTAGTTCTTTTCAGGGATATGTTTTGTACATAACTTACTAGGAATCTTCAGCGATCCTATCTTACCTACCCTGTCGATAATCAGAGATTTAGTATTATCATTTTTGGGAATTAGAAGCACTATGTTAAATAAGAAAAACGCAGGCACATGACAGTGGATTTTTTTTTTAAAAAAAAAGTTCATTTGTACTTCTTTGTTCATTGGCAAAGAAGGAAGAATTTGATAAGGGCAGAGATAACTGCCACATTACATTAACTATTATGTTATGCCTAGTTCCGAAGTGGTGTGTTTATGTAAGCACTATGAAACAAAGAGGTTTGCACTTACCCTCCCATAAAACATAGTAGACAACATGTACTACATAGTGGCACATAGAGTTATGCTGATTTTCCTTCTCTCTTGCAAGTGCTAATACACTCTGAGATTAAAAAGATTTACTCTTTTCCTTTCTACTTGGGTTGTATTAATTTTTTAAAGAACTTTTCTTCTGCAAATACATTATAAGTATTCATTTAAAAATTAAATAACTATCACATCATCCTTTGACTATGGAACACTGCTTACCACACATGAGAAGTAACACACCTCAACATTATGACCTAATGCTTTTTCTCCCCACTTGTATTTAAGGAAAGTCAAGTATAGCTTCCTCAAGGAATTGCTCTTCAGAAAGTGAGAAATGCCCTGCACTTAAAGGTGGAGAAAATGCTGATGAAACTGAAGGGTAGGAAGATGGCTGTTCCATTTTAAACAGCTAGATTAACCTTAGTCTTTTTGCTGGATAGTTATATACTTGAACTATTTCTCTATATTTTGTGGAATTTCAGAGGGAGGAATTGGGGTTTCTGTGGGAAGCATTACATTGGCTTGCTAAGGGAAAATAACATTCAAAATATGTGTTCCTTGTGAAAAATAAATATGTTCAGATCTAAAAATATTACAGATATTATAGTATCATAGCATATTGAATTAATTTCAGTTTTGAAAATATTCTAGTTCTAGATCCCTTCATTTATAATTTATAATTATAATTCACATAATTATAATGTGTTTTATAGTTCAGTAAAAACAGTATTAGATTATAGCAGCCTGGGAATAAAATTGGAGAAGTAAATGTTTAACCCAGGGTGACAGGAATACTGTTTCTCTGGGTCATCTTGGCAAATGGGATTATGGGATTCCTGTGTGTCATTTTTCAACAAGTGAATTTTGAAAGTATCAGTACCAGCTTTCTCTTTCATCTTTATTCAGTGAATCTTTGAATGTTTGCATACTAAGCTTTCTCTTAAAAACTCAGTTTTCTCAAGGAGTCAATGCACTGTAGTTGCCAACAGATTCATAGCAAGTCTATTTTTCCCTTGCTTGTGTACAGATTTTATCTAAGGGGAAATTTTCAAAACCGGTCTGCAGTATTCAGAAGTTCTATGACAAATTCTCTAGGAAAAAAAATCCTTATCATTGATTGTGATTGTAAAACAGCCTCGGAAACTTTCCCTCTAGTCAAATGAGTTCTGCTAGGAGTGAAAGTTCCAGTGTGTGAGCAACATTCACTGTCTGCCATGTCTTCTTCATTCATTTGCATATAGAAGATGAAACTTTGAGTATCTTTTTTCCTACGCAAAAGTACCTTTTTTTTCTTCTTCTGCTTTCAAAGAAACTTCTGTATATAGGAATTTCTTTAAAAATCATATTGTAATTAGAGTAGATAAACACAATAACTTTACCTACTAGTAGATGTAATTTTATTTATTACATTTTTGTGATTAATAAAGAACTAAAAGAAACAATTTCTTGTGCTTTTTGCCTTCAGAAATCAAAGTATTCAATGGAATCTAATAGAGATTGGGCTAGTTGTTAACACTATTGGATTAGAATTGTGGAAACGTAGATTCAAATCCCCACTCAGCAATAAAGCTCCATGGATGGTTTTGAGACAAACAATATTTTTGTCATAATCAATATTACTGGGCTGTGATGAGAAAAAAATTGGGCTGAAGAAAGAACGATGTATATTCTCTTGAATTTTTGAAGAAAATGTATAGATAGCATAAAAATATGTCCAGTAGTGGAGAAAATTAAAATCCAGGCTACACACCTGGTATTTATTTATTTATTTAATTATTTAATTATTCATTCATTCATTCATTCATTCAATTTGTGTGGCCACCCCTTTCAACAAGTAATTGTGGGTGTTAAAATAAAAAAAGAAAAGAAAAAGAATTACAATAAGAAAAGAATTAAAATACATAGCAGCCAAGAATAAATCAAACATAATTACTAAAATAACCAAGAATCAGGTCCCTGCGCACACTTGGGGTCCTGGCCTGGGCATAGAGCCATATTTTAAGGATCTATGAAAAGTCAGCAAGGTTGGGGCCATTCTGATCTCTGGAGGGAAAATGTAACATAAAGCGGGTTATGACAGAAAAAAAAACCCATCTTCTTGACTTCGCCAACTGGCATTTCTTGAAGCCAATGGGATTCAAGCATGTCCATCCTGCCTGACTTTTCCAAATGTGTTTAAGTTTTGCTCATAACAGGATCTTCGATAGTTCTTAAGAACAGTTCAGTGAACTATTAGTAATGAATGGAATTGAATTTAGATATTTCTGTTTGGGCAAAAGATTTATATGCAAATAACAGGTTTGCATGTACTATCTGCTACTGTATCTTGAGACACACAGACTATAAACAAATTAAGCATGTTCATAAATGTTTCACTTTGCTTAATTTTACTCTGGAGAAATGGAATGAAGCTATATTGGTTTCCCAATAATGATGTATTTTACGCATCTCCATAATTATGGGGAATTCACTCAGCTCATGGTCTACTAAGCCAAATATATTCTAGTATTCAATTATCCTTTTCCTACTTCAGTGTTCCTTAACTTTTTTCATGCATTAAAATGTCATTACAAGTTGAAAATCTATGTTACTGTCTCATGAAAGCATTATTTAAACTATTGTGTACATAAGAACATATATTTCCGTAACAGTAAAATTGTACCTAAATTTAAACATGAACAATAATTTTCACAAATTATTCAAATATTCCAGATAATGAAAATAATATTCCTCCCTATGATTTTTCCCTCTTAAATAAAGGCCAAATATGGTGATCCATGTGTGTGATGAAGCAAAAAATCTGAAGGAAGATTTTGTTTGTCCACGTGATCTATTGATTTCTGAAATGAAGTACTTTGCTGAATATCTATCAATGGATGCCCAACGCTGGGAAGAAGTGGACATTTCAGTTCACTGTGACGTTCACATCTTTAACTGGTTGATAAGATATGTTAAAAGGAACACTAAGGAATATGAGGTTGATGAAATACCCACCTTAGGTAAAAGAAAATATATTCATTTTTGCCACAATTCTTTTGAAAACCTGACTCTTACATCAGACGAAAAGATTGCAAAAAATGGCTTTGAAAGGTCGTTTTCCTTTCCTGTTCTGCTTTTGATGATGAAAGCCTAATCTATACAAACAGGGAAAGCTGAAATAAGATATAAAGTTTAATGGGATTCATGTCTTACAAAATGAGCATAGTACAAGTGCTACACAGCTTAATATGTTAATAGTAGTTAAGAAGTTGGGGATTTCCATTTAACCTCCTTCATTCTCATGCATAAGTTCACCTTTTCCTTTTGAGAAATATTTATGCGCTGTTATTTGGGACTTTGTATACCAAAACTATCCAACCAAATTTGGTATCTGATCCAGAAATATGGTAAGAATTTGATGTGTTCTGGTTTACTCCAATCTAATCTAAATTAGTGCATGGATTTAATGCAAATGTTTAGGGATGAAGTATATCAAAGTTCCTAAAAATCAGTACAGAGCTTTGTAAGTACCCTACTTTAAAGTCTGATTTCTAAAGGTTATTACTTATAACCTTTTTTTAAGACAGCATGTGAAAAACTGATAATGATAGCCTCAATGATGAAAAATATCTCCCCTATTTTAGGAGGAGAGAGAGAAAGTTTATGTGTATATAATATACACATCTCTATATATCTGCTTGTGTGTGCTTATGCGTGTGTGTATTTATGTAAATAGATAAATAGTGGTAGGGAAGGGTAACAAGGGGTCCTTGGTGCGCTCTGAGCTTGATTGTTTCCTTGCAGACATTTCATTACCAAACTAGGTACCATCATCAGTGCTAGTTAGAGGGTGGGGTTTACTCTCTTTTTATATACTACTGGTAGTGGTTTGCCCTGTCAGTGCTGGTAGAAATGGTTTTGGTGGTTCCTTGATTCGGTAGAATGCTCTTGATACTATCAATCAAGATTAATTCCAGGAGCAATTAGTAGAAGATTTAAGTGTACACTCAGCTTTCCCCTCACTGAAATTCATGGTATTAATACATCTATATGATTCTGACTTAATTAAACAATTTTTAGCACTTTAGCATTTTTTTCTTTTTTTAAAAAATGTTGTTCAAGTAGTTATTAGTTCTCACTTATGTTCTGTATAGCACATGTTAAAGTTTATATAGCATAGTAAATGAGGCATATTTATTTAATTGAAACTAGGGGTAGGCAGTAGAAGGGAACATGCCGTCCACAGGCCCCATTTTTACTTGGTTTCCTTGTAACATTGCACTGCAAATTTTGGGGAGCAGCATTCTAACCTTAAAAAAAAGGTTAATATATATTCCAAGCTTAACAACCATTTTGTCAAAAACAAACAAATAGTTCCCACCTTCATTCCTTAAACAGAACAAACAAACATTTTTAGTTCTTCTCCTTTAGATGATCTCACCAAGACACTCCCATGGCTCTCAGAGGCTTTGTCACCACCATAATCATCTGTAAGAGTTCCAGCTACATAAAGATTGTCCATATGCAGTGTAAAACCAGATCTTTCCTTTCGTTTCCTTACCATATAAAGAGGGAAGCACACCTATTTTTAGATCACGAAGGATTTATTTCTGGGGTGGAAAATAATAGACTAAGTTAGCAATGCTAGTGTGAAAATTACGGGTATTTGTGGGAAAATTTGGCTTTCCGTAATATTGCTTTGTTTTTAAATGTGATTTTAATCCAGCTTTATTATCTGATCTAAAATGCAAACATTTTTAAAAACTGAAGTGTGCTTTCATACGGTCTAATTTATAAGGGACTGAAGTTAGATATATCAAAGTTTGAAATTGGTCTTTTCTTCAACTCAGCTTTCAATATTGAGAGCCAATTCCTCTCTGAAAACAGACAATTTTGTCTTCAAACAAAGAGAGATCAATAGCTTGAAACTCAAAATTCCACAACGTGAATGTGTTTGTATAATACATTTAAAATGTCAGGATTTAAACTCTAAATCTTGGTTCGAGATAGTTACTTTCTTTCTTTAGTTTCTTAGCATTGTGGGGCTTGCTTTGTCATAATAATGTGAATTGTAAAACCCTACACTATTATTTCTGGCAGCATGTTAGGATAAAAATTAGTAAGAAGCAAATAATTATTTAGCATTAAATTATTAAGCAATGTAATTATTTAGATATAAATGTAAGTAGAACTGAGAAGTCTAAATAATCCAAGGCCAAGTAATTGATAAAAGGGCCCAAAACAAATCTCCAAACTTTCTCTTATTCCATTTTTATAGAAAGCAGATTTTCTGAAGCAAGACATCTTTTACAATGTTTCCTTTCATTTTTAACTAGTTTCATTTTAATCTACTTGCAATATTTGTAAATCTAATAACTTTTCAATTTGTTATCTTCTTTCTTTTTAGAACCAAGCAATGTCATTTCAATACTTATTTCCTCTGAATTCCTGAAGATGGACTCTTTAGTGAGTATACTCTAGCAATAAGCATTCTGTATCTTTGGTTGTTCTAAATTCATCTAGAATGAGAACATACAGCCCACAGAGCTGATCTGTATGGTCTGACATCCCACTATATTTTTTATTCCATCTTTTAAGTAAATAAATAAAATGCAATAGCTTTGCAAGTGTTTTATCTCTGTAGTATTTGGATGTTATATTCATTTCAGAGATTATGGCCATATACAGTAGATACTGGTTCTCTTTGCTAATAACTACAAATTGCTTATAATTATATTCTTTCTTCATATCTTTTTTTTAAAAAAAAAAACCTTAAATCCTTTTATTCCAAATCAAATAATATTTGGTATTAAAAATGCCTCATGTTGGTTTTTATGGAGAAAAACTATGTGGTTGCTAAGAATCAACACCAGCTTGATGGTATACAATAAATCCAGCTGGCTTAAGCAGGAAGCTTAATTAACATAAAATCTTTCTTGATAAGTTTCTCTGATATTTCCTAAAACAGGAAGTGTAGAAGTTTGTAGAACCTTTAAAAACATCATGATTTGCCTTAATTTCTAAGCTCTTAGAAAATGTAGACTGTATTTTCTAAATATTTGGTAAGCAAAAATAAACAGTATATTCATTCTTTATATGCATATCCCTATCTTGCAATGTTATTATGCTTTACCTACAAATGTATAATTAAAGTTATTGATTAGTTTGAATAAGGTGCTTAAAAACTAGTTTAGATTTGGAGGTGGGACATGTTATCATCCAAAATAATAGCTTCATATCTGTTGAAATACTGTAAAAATACGGCTATATGATGTCCAATTGTATGCAAGTTATCTTCAAAGATTAATTAGTGTAGTACAAAATCTTCTTCAGTGTTAAGAATGACCAAACTTACTGGGATTGCTGGGATTGGAATCGCTCCACCCAGTCCTAGCCTCAGCCTGATCAATCCAACAGGTTCTTCCCCAACTCTACTCCAACCTTAATAGGTAACAGTAAGTATTTGAATCTCTATATGTAAAAGTGTCTGAGTGATTCATTTTTTCCGGTCATTGGCTCGTTCTAATGCTTTTCTTGGAATATGAAAATGCTGTAAGAAATATTTGTATGACTATTCAGTAGTAAGTGAGTTATGTTTATGTTTTTTAGGTAGAAAAATGTATTAATTATTGCCACAAGAATATGAGTACAATTGTAGCTACGCCATGCAATATGAACTGCATTAATGCTAACCTACTAACCCGCATAACTGATCTTTTCACACATAATGAAGTAGAAGAGGTGAAGGACAAGAGAGATAAATTTAAGAGGTACTTTCTGAGCAAAACAAAACCTTACCATTGTCTCCTTTCCTTTTGTATTCATATTATCATTAGTTTGAAAGAAATATTAAATGCACAATTGAGAGCAATATTTAGTTAATTATGATTGAGCTCCCAGAACAAAGTTTGAGCTTGAACAAATCATAAAAATTAGATTAATTAATAAATAAAAAGTTCCTGGCCTTGGATATAGCACAATCACCCAATGGACCAAGCCCAAGGAACTATTAATGTAGTATTACTCTATTCTTCTTTGGACAGATTTCATCCCTAGCCCTCCCAACACCCACACCTTTATTGTGATTAGTTCTGGGCATCACACTTTCATAGGATTCTGAAAAGTTGGAATTGTATGAGACTTTTTCTAAGTCAGTAAAAAGTATCTAAGAAACTAAGCCCTGGAAAGAGGTTTTAGCTTGAAAAAAAGTGACTGAGGAGGATGTTAAATATCTGCAAATATTTGAAAAGATGTTACATAAAATAAGTCAGAACTGTGTAGGAAACTGAACATAAATTTTAGGAAAACAGATTTTGGTCAATGATTGAAAAAACGTTTTATGAATAAGAGCAGTTTGACATTGCAACCAATTACCCAGAGTAGGATGGCTTGGGCAACATTTAACAGATGTCTTTGTCTAGTAAGCAAACTGATAGTGCTTTAGGATTTTTGTTTTTCACTTTCACAACGGCCTTCTTCCTATCATACGCAAACTAACAAAAATTATATCGAGTTCAAATGGTTAGGAATCTATTGAGTTTGTGAATAGCAATCTCCTTACCAAATTGTATTAACTATTGAATGGACTTTCACTGTCAGCTTGTGAATTTTGTTGTGAGGGTAATTTCAAACCCTTTGAATATGGCAGAGTCACTCTTTAGTGCTCAGCTAAGATTCAGAACCATCTGGGCAAATTCCTTGCTCCATCAGAACAGTATGACTTATGTAACTGAGTTCAGATTAGTCTCACTATCAGGAATTAAGAACTGAATACAGGAAAGAGCAAAACACCATGCAAGGAACCAGAATCACTATGCAGACTTAAAAAAAAAATGGCTGCAATATTATAAGCACTTTTCTTTTCTGTTTGTAATGTAACATTTAGTATATGAGTGAAATACTTGGTAACTCATTTTTATGAGTCTTTTTTTTTTGTAACTAATAGCAAACTTTTCTGTAAGAAGATAGAAAGACTGTTTGATCCAAAGTATCAGAATGCAGATTCTAAGGGAAACGCTGCAACCCTTTACAGGTATAGTGCTCTTCACTGATTTGCACTACCTTGCCATGTGTTCCATAGCTCACTGCAGTTTTGTAATGTCATTCTCATATTTTTGTTTTTGTGCAGGTGTTACTTATGTAAGAAACTTCTTATTAAGGATACTGAAAGAAAAATTCCATGTATTCCTGGAAAGATTAATGTGGATCAGTATGGAAATATACTCTATATTCACATAAGGTGCTTCAAAAAGTCATTTTGCAGCAACATTTTTAGTGTTTTTCTCTTGACCTCTTTTAACATAGGCTATAGGAAAGTTTTAGTTTATAAACTACACTCCGTCTATTATTCCAGCTGACAGTTTTAACCAGATGCTGTCTAGGGAACAATGACTAGGGAACAATGACTTTTGAAATATAGATTAATTAACAAAATAATTTAGCAGATCAATGTAATCCCTGTTACTGGCTCAAATATATAATTTACTTTGACTGAAAACAAAAGGTAGACAGGGTCACACTTGGGTTACTATTTGGATGGGAGACAATGAGGAAATGCCAAGGCTTTATTCTAGATTGGGAAGTCAAAACAGTTCCTTGGAAGGAAGCAGTGGTAAGCCACTTCTATATTGTTATCAAATAAATATGGTTATGCCAATGAGGTTGTTAGAATTTAATCTCCATCCAGAGTTTATATTTTTCTCCCTACACTATAGCAATCAACACAAAATAATGATGTTAGCAGGATACAGGTGAGATGTACGAAACATTGCCAGTCATTAAATTAGCACAATAAGAATCACTCAAAGAAAAGATGAAAGAAAAAAAGAATTATGTTTTTTCCAACCTGTGCAACAGTAACCAGTCAGAATTAAAAGCTAATTCTCTAAAACGGCTGCTCATTTTTCTGTATAGAGATAAATCTTGGGACCTCCATGAGTATCTCCTGAGTCTTTTTGAAGAATTAAAATCATGGCGAGATGTATACTGGCGTCTTTGGGGAACTATTAATTGGTTGACCTGTTCAAGGTGTAATCAAGTGAGTATTTTTAGCCCCCTCAAGAGATTTTTAGTTGTCTTAAAATTTATACAGTAGCATTTTTGAAGAAATATATATTTAAGAACAATCCATCAGACAGTCCGGTCTGATTTGCAACCTTTTCTTCTTTTTTAAGCAAAAAAAAAAAAAGAATTCAAGAATGGTAATGGTGATATTATATGTTTGTTGCTTTTGGGTGTCTCTTGCAGACTTTCCTGTGCACTGAGTTTTCACATTGCCAATATCATCCTCAGCCAGTTCTCTATCCTGGTGTAGCAAGTTCACTTGGTTCCACTGGTACCGGAATGTATCCCTGCTGTAACCAAAAAGCTCTTAGGTTTGATCCTGCTCCTATTCCAAAAGTATGTATTTGGAGGAAATCTTTTGAGATCATCCTGCTCCTGCCACAAAGTTTTGAATCAATTTATACCCTTAATCTCATTCCAGCCCCAAGACTTTGTTGCCCTTTTAATGAGCTACTGTAGATTTATTTAAATAAATGCCATCCAAACAATATGCAAATTTGGTTTATGTATTTATTTTACTCTGCTTTTTATTGTTTTACTATGACTTGTAATGAGGCATGATTCACTGAATGGCATTTAAATCACTAGTGTTAATATTTACTTTTATTCAATATGCACAGACCAATGGACCCAATAGAGGAGTATCCTAATGGAGATGATTAAATAAGAGCCAATCCCACCTCCTCCTCACCCCCTCCCTCCCAACTCTGGCTCCTTCCTTCCCCATCTTGTAACTATGGTTTTACTTTGATGGTAGTTTCTTTTTATTGGGTTAGGAGTATTGGGTTAGGAGTATTTGTCTCTGATGATTTTAAAGTTTTTGTGCTGTAAGCTTCCCAGAGTTCAAGAACAGATGGGCAGCAAATGAAATAAACAAATAAATAAATAGAACAGATAGATAGACAGACAAACAGACAGACAGACAGACAAAATGCACAGATACCTAAGTACAGTACAATGCCTATTTTACCACAACAACAAACCTTTGAGGAGAGCTGAGAGGCACCCACTAAGTGGCAGAGGGCGGGAACTAGAACCTGGAACATGGATCTCCACAGATTCTGGGTGCTTTTGTCAAAACAATAAAAGCAGTATCATGTCATCAGTTCTGCATCAGTTGATAAATGTGTGCAATGTAAGAGCACATATACAAAAAGGGGCAGGTTTGCATTATGATGCTGCACTGCTATTTTCAGCATTCTGCCCCCTTTGCCCCTCAACCTCACTATATGTGCATGCCCACACATATACACACACACACACAGAGGCTGAGTTCATTTTCCTCATTTGTAGTCCAACAGGTTAACCACTACATTATACTGGCTGTCCAAAATAACACATGTTATAACCACTGTGCCCAAATCACTTTTGTTTGTAAAGATTGTGTGATTATGTCCATTGTAATTATGTATTATGTAATTCGTCTCATTGGATTTCACTCTCGGTTCTTTTTTAATAAAAGGGATGTAAAGTAAGAGATCATGTGATTGGCTTGCCTCCTGGAGGTGAAGGTGGGGATAATGTGCCCTACCAGACAGCTAAAATACTGAATGATCTGATTCATCACCGAAATATTATTGTTCTGCCCTTTTCAAAAGACCAGAACAGGTAAGAAAATAGGTATATGTTACTATTTATCTGTGTAAAATAATTTCTAGATGTATGCCATCAGTTAAATAATCTCTAGAATCCACAACATTGTTGTGTATAATAAAGCATCATGTTTATTTGCTGATTTCATATTTTAAAAATATGTTCTGTTTTGGGCACTCATCTGCCTGCAAAATTCTGACTAGAATAACATAGCTGTTTCTTTCTTTGAAGCAATTCTGGAATAGGGCTGAATGATGAGAAGGGTTTTGAATGTGATATTTTATTGGAGCCAAATTCATCATGGGGGCCCAAAGCAGGAGAAATAAATACTGTGAGTAATTTTGGTTTTCCCCCCTATATTTAAATTTCCATTTAATTATTTCAACTGAATAAAATAAGTTCAGGGAGGCACTTTTTTTTAAAAGATAGTGTATGGAAATTGTGGCTTTCCAAATGTTGTTGGATTCTATCTCCCATCAAGATTGAGCAATAATCAAGAATGTAGTACTATTTGGACAATTGCAGATAACCTCACTTGTCCTTCAAGAGAAGCACATTGACCCTAGTGTCTTTAGGGGAATGTGTAAATACAATATGTGTGGAAAATTATTTCTGCCAAACCAGTAAATTGGATGCAAGCTTGATGCATAGATGCTTTTCATCTCAGGTTAGCCAAGTTCTTTCCAAGGCAGGAAAGCTGCTGAGATCCAAGTGTTTGGGCTGAAGAAATTGGTTATTGTGCAATACCAAACTGGTTATATATGAATGAGTGCCCCCTGTTCCCTTCCCACACTCTGTCTTCTGCTTTTATTAGTTCCCTTCAAGAAGCTATACCAGGGGTAGGCAACCTTGGCTCTTTTATGACTCGTGGACTTCAACTCCCAGAATTCATGAGCCAGCCATGCTGGCTCAGGAATTCTGGGAGTTGAAGTCCATGAGTCATAAAAGAGCCAAGGTTGCCTACCCCTGAGCTATACTATGTTAGATATAATGAAGGCTTGCTTGAAAATGAAAATAATTCATTAAAGTAGACTATGAAAAGATGAGTGAAGTACAAGGACGCTAAGCACATTCATGAAACATCAAATTTGCAGAAGGCTGAAAAATACTTGTGATCATTGTATGCATAGTGACTCTGTATTATCACGTTGCAGATACGAATGTGGTATTATTTGGTTGATAAAGTAAGAAAAATGTTAGTTTAAATTTTGAAGAATATTACTTCCTTATGTTCTTTATGTCTTGAGATGATTTTGTACCAAAGAACAAAATCCAGCTCAATATGAACTTTCAAATAATAATGTAATGCAGCATATTATGATTTTGAATTTTTTCGAATTAAGTTATTATATCTTAGCATTTCCCAAACTGCTGATGTATACCACTCCTTGGGGGGGGGGGAATGTCTGTACCATTACCATTATTTTGCCTTGTAACAGGAGAACTGCCCTTTGTGCATGCATTAGGTCCCTTTAAAAATGCTAACAGTAGACTTGCCACATTCTCCAACTCTCACATCTCTCCTGGTTTTCTTTTTTTTTTCTTTAGTTCCTTTCTCTGAAAAACTGGACTCTTCAGCTGGTATGTTTATCTTAGTTATTTACATTCCATTATATAAAATTCCTTCATTTTCAATATTCTACATGTTTAATTACTCCTGCTTTCAAGGAAGCCCCCTTGAAACTTAATTTAAACCACTGTCTTCAGCAAATATTAGAATAGAAATATGGTAGATAATTTGTGGAAAACTGCAAGTTTCTGTCTGGAAAGGTTAGAATTAGAATATTATTTGAAAGTTGCTACTTCAGCTTTAAAGCATCTCCTTCCCACCATCCCAAGTGCTCTAGAAGGTGGTTTCTGCAATTTCAATTGCTATAGTGGCTTATACTTGAATGTTTACACTTTTTTGGTCTTGTTCTTCTTTTTCTCTTTCTTTGTTTTTTCTTTTGTGTTTGTATTTATTTATTAAGTTTATATCCTGCCTTTCATTCAGGAGCTCAAGGTGGCAATTTTACATTTTATACATTATAATTTCATTGAATTTTACTAGGGTATCTTTCTCAATTCTGACCTGAGCATTTTGTGGTGCAAATCATGATTTTGCAGCTCAATATTAGCTCCTTCTGTGAAAGAAAATGGTGCCCCACTTAATCCATTATATTTGGACTATTTTGAAACATAATAGAATTTCTAAACATGTTGCTGATTGCTACAACTCTGAGTCGATACACCTGGTTGAGATTTGTAATGCAAGAAGATAGAGGCTTTTTCTTGTTGATATGAGGGCTGTTCTAAAATAGGTGAATGCATAAGTAAATAAATGTTTTGCTAGGCAGGATCTAAAAGAATAAGAAACACAAGTCCTATGAGAATGAATCATGAGCACTTCCATTCATTTTATAGTGCTACCAGTCTTGTTGTCAGGACTCCCAGGAGAGAGAGGGTTACCTTCTCTGTTTCATCTAAATTGACAAACTGCAACAATAGTGCAGCAGACAATCCTCACAATAGTTTCCTGGCATTATGTGACATGCATAGAATAAAAGGGCAATGTTTTTGTTTGAATGCCTGATTATTCTCACCCAAGTTCCAGTGCCATGCAGCTTCCTGAGAGCACTAAACTCAAATTATTAGATACTAACCATCATTTTGACTGGCTATTCCTTGGAGTTTTTGCAGTGTCCCCATTTGGGTTTTGTTAGAATATCCCAACTGTTCCTTGTTTTAGAAATGGTGATGTTCTAAGGTTCTTTGTTGTGTCTCCATTTTTTTAATATATATATATATATATATATATATGTTTTAGTACCAATATAAGAATGTCATGAAGCTCTTTCATTTGACCTACTAATCCTAAAAGTTATATAAGTTGAAGATGTGTCTGGGATTGGTGATGGGAAAATAATTTTTTTTTTTTTCAATATAAAATTTTTATTATTTTTCAAAAAAACAAAAAAAACATCACAAGTATTACACAATATTATATTATATCCCACCCCCCCGGACTTCCCAAACCAAGTCCCAGGCTAATATTCAAATATAGGTAAACAAATATTAATATCTCTAACTCCACAAACTCTATTTATAAACAATCCATCTCCTCCNTGCCAATGAGGTTGTTAGAATTTAATCTCCATCCAGAGTTTATATTTTTCTCCCTACACTATAGCAATCAACACAAAATAATGATGTTAGCAGGATACAGGTGAGATGTACGAAACATTGCCAGTCATTAAATTAGCACAATAAGAATCACTCAAAGAAAAGATGAAAGAAAAAAAGAATTATGTTTTTTCCAACCTGTCCAGCAGTAACCAGTCAGAATTAAAAGCTAATTCTCTAAAACGGCTGCTCATTTTTCTGTATAGAGATAAATCTTGGGATCTCCATGAGTATCTCCTGAGTCTTTTTGAAGAATTAAAATCATGGCGAGATGTATACTGGCGTCTTTGGGGAACTATTAATTGGTTGACCTGTTCAAGGTGTAATCAAGTGAGTATTTTTAGCCCCCTCAAGAGATTTTTAGTTGTCTTAAAATTTATACAGTAGCATTTTTGAAGAAATATATATTTAAGAACAATCCATCAGACAGTCCAGTCTGATTTGCAACCTTTTCTTCTTTTTTAAGCAAAAAAAAAAAGAATTCAAGAATGGTAATGGTGATATTATATGTTTGTTGCTTTTGGGTGTCTCTTGCAGACTTTCCTGTGCACTGAGTTTTCACATTGCCAATATCATCCTCAGCCAGTTCTCTATCCTGGTGTAGCAAGTTCACTTGGTTCCACTGGTACCGGAATGTATCCCTGCTGTAACCAAAAAGCTCTTAGGTTTGATCCTGCTCCTATTCCAAAAGTATGTATTTGGAGGAAATCTTTTGAGATCATCCTGCTCCTGCCACAAAGTTTTGAATCAATTTATACCCTTAATCTCATTCCAGCCCCAAGACTTTGTTGCCCTTTTAATGAGCTACTGTAGATTTATTTAAATAAATGCCATCCAAACAACATGCAAATTTGGTTTATGTATTTATTTTACTCTACTTTTTATTGTTTTACTATGACTTGTAATGAGGCATGATTCACTGAATGGCATTTAAATCACTAGTGTTAATATTTACTTTTATTCAATATGCACAGACCAATGGACCCAATAGAGGAGTATCCTAATGGAGATGATTAAATAAAAGCCAATCCCACCTCCTCCTCACCCCCTCCCTCCCAACTCTGGCTCCTTCCTTCCCCATCTTGTAACTATGGTTTTACTTTGATGGTAGTTTCTTTTTATTGGGTTAGGAGTATTGAGTTAGGAGTATTTGTCTCTGATGATTTTAAAGTTTTTGTGCTGTAAGCTTCCCAGAGTTCAAGAACAGATGGGCAGCAAATGAAATAAACAAATAAATAAATAGCACAGATAGATAGACAGACAAACAGACAGACAGACAGACAAAATGCACAGATACCTAAGTACAGTACAATGCCTATTTTACCACAACAACAAACCTTTGAGGAGAGCTGAGAGGCACCCACTAAGTGGCAGAGGGCGGGAACTAGAACCTGGAACATGGATCTCCACAGATTCTGGGTGCTTTTGTCAAAACAATAAAGGCAGTATCATGTCATCAGTTCTGCATCAGTTGATAAATGTGTGCAATGTAAGAGCACATATACAAAAAGGGGCAGGTTTGCATTATGATGCTGCACTGCTATTTTCAGCATTCTGCCCCCTTTGCCCCTCAACCTCACTGTATGTGCACGCCCACACATATACACACACACACACAGGCTGAGTTCATTTTCCTCATTTGTAGTCCAACAGGTTAACCACTACATTATACTGGCTGTCCAAAATAACACATGTTATAACCACTGTGCCCAAATCACTTTTGTTTGTAAAGATTGTGTGATTGTGTTCATTGTAATTATGTATTATGTAATTCGTCTCATTGGATTTCACTCTCGGTTCTTCTTTAATAAAAGGGATGTAAAGTAAGAGATCATGTGATTGGCTTGCCTCCTGGAGGTGAAGGTGGGGATAATGTGCCCTACCAGACAGCTAAAATACTGAATGATCTGATTCATCACCGAAATATTATTGTTCTGCCCTTTTCAAAAGACCAGAACAGGTAAGAAAATAGGTATATGTTACTATTTATCTGTGTAAAATAATTTCTAGATGTATGCCATCAGTTAAATAATCTCTAGAATCCACAACATTATTGTGTATAATAAAGCATCATGTTTATTTGCTGATTTCATATTTTAAAAATATGTTCTGTTTTGGGCACTCATCTGCCTGCAAAATTCTGACTAGAATAACATAGCTGTTTCTTTCTTTGAAGCAATTCTGGAATAGGGCTGAATGATGAGAAGGGTTTTGAATGTGATATTTTATTGGAGCCAAATTCATCATGGGGGCCCAAAGCAGGAGAAATAAATACTGTGAGTAATTTTGGTTTTCCCCCCTATATTTAAATTTCCATTTAATTATATCACTCTGCTTACGGTATTTCAACTGAGTAAAATAAGTTCAGGGAGGCACTTTTTTTTAAAGATAGTGTATGGAAATTGTGGCTTTCCAAATGTTGTTGGATTCTATCTCCCATCAAGATTGAGCAATAATCAAGAATGTAGTACTATTTGGACAATTGCAGATAACCTCACTTGTCCTTCAAGAGAAGCACATTGACCTTAGTGTCTTTAGGGGAATGTGTAAATACAATATGTGTGGAAAATTATTTCTGCCAAACCAGTAAATTGGATGCAAGCTTGATGCATAGATGCTTTTCATCTCAGGTTAGCCAAGTTCTTTCCAAGGCGGGAAAGCTGCTGAGATCCAAGTGTTTGGGCTGAAGAAATTGGTTATTGTGCAATACCAAAATGGTTATATATGAATGAGTGCCCCCTGTTCCCTTCCCACACTCTGTCTTCTGCTTTTATTAGTTCCCTTCAAGAAGCTATACCAGGGGTAGGCAACCTTGGCTCTTTTATGACTCGTGGACTTCAACTCCCAGAATTCCTGAGCCAGCCATGCTGGCTCAGGAATTCTGGGAGTTGAAGTCCATGAGTCATAAAAGAGCCAAGGTTGCCTACCCCTGAGCTATACTATGTTAGATGTAATGAAGGCTTGCTTGAAAATGAAAATAATTCATTAAAGTAGACTATGAAAAGATGAGTGAAGTACAAGGACACTAAGCACATTCATGAAACATCAAATTTGCAGAAGGTTGAAAAATACTTTGATCATTGTATGCATAGTGACTCTGTATTATCACGTTGCAGATACGATTGTGGTATTATTTGGTTGATAAAGTAAGAAAAATGTTAGTTTGAATTTTGAAGAATATTACTTCCTTATGTTCTTTATGTCTTGAGATGATTTTGTACCAAAGAACAAAATCCAGCTCAATATGAACTTTCAAATAATAATGTAATGCAGCATATTATGATTTTGAATTTTTTCGAATTAAGTTATTATATCTTAGCATTTCCCAAACTGCTGATGTATACCACTCCTTGGGGGGGATGTCTGTACCATTACCATTATTTTGCCTTGTAACAGGAGAATTGCCCTTTGTGCATGCATTAGGTCCCTTTAAAAATGCTAACAGTAGACTTGCCCCATTCTCCAACTCTCACATCTCTCCTGGTTTTCTTTTTTTCTTTCTTTAGTTCCTTTCTCTGAAAAACTGGACTCTTCAGCTGGTATGTTTATCTTAGTTATTTACATTCCATTATATAAAATTCCTTCATTTTCAATATTCTACATGTTTAATTACTCCTGCTTTCAAGGAAGCCCCCTTGAAACTTAATTTAAACCACTGTCTTCAGCAAATATTAGAATAGAAATATGGTAGATAATTTGTGGAAAACTGCAAGTTTCTGGCTGGAAAGGTTAGAATTAGAATATTATTTGAAAGTTGCTACTTCAGCTTTAAAGCATCTCCTTCCCACCATCCCAAGTGCTCTAGAAGGTGGTTTCTGCAATTTCAATTGCTATAGTGGCTTATACTTGAATGTTTACACTTTTTTGGTCTTGTTCTTCTTTTTCTCTTTCTTTGTTTTTTCTTTTGTGTTTGTATTTATTTATTAAGTTTATATCCTGCCTTTCATTCAGGAGCTCAAGGTGGCAATTTTACATTTTATACATTATAATTTCATTGAATTTTACTAGGGTATCTTTCTCAATCCTGACCTGAGCATTTTGTGGTGCAAATCATGATTTTGCAGCTCAATATTAGCTCCTTCTGTGAAAGAAAATGGTGCCCCACTTAATCCATTATATTTGGACTATTTTGAAACATAATAGAATTTCTAAACATGTTGCTGATTGCTACAACTCTGAGTCGATACACCTGGTTGAGATTTGTAATGCAAGAAGATAGACGCTTTTTCTTGTTGATATGAGGGCTGTTCTAAAATAGGTGAATGCATAAGTAAATAAATGTTTTGCTAGGCAGGATCTAAAAGAATAAGAAACACAAGTCCTATGAGAATGAATCATGAGCGCTTCCATTCATTTTATAGTGCTACCAGTCTTGTTGTCAGGACTCCCAGGAGAGAGAGGGTTACCTTCTCTGTTTCATCTAAATTGACAAACTGCAACAATAGTGCAGCAGACAATCCTCACAATAGTTTCCTGGCATTATGTGACATGCATAGAATAAAAGGGCAATGTTTTTGTTTGAATGCCTGATTATTCTCACCCAAGTTCCAGTGCCATGCAGCTTCCTGAGAGCACTAAACTCAAATTATTAGATACTGGCTATTCCTTGGAGTTTTTGCAGTGTCCCCATTTGGGTTTTGTTAGAATATCCCAACTGTTCCTTGTTTTAGAAATGGTGATGTTCTAAGGTTCTTTGTTGTGTCTCCATTTTTTTTAATATATAATATATATATATATATATTTAGTACCAATATAAGAATGTCATGAAGCTCTTTCATTTGACCTACTAATCCTAAAAGTTATATAAGTTGAAGATGTGTCTGGGATTGGTGATGGGAAAATAAATTTATTTTTAATTCAAATAAGAAAGTACTATTAATAAGAAAACCTGCCATTCCTGCCCTATTTAGTGACTTATTTAATGCACTGCAAAGAATCATTTTTTAAATGCTACTTTGCGAACCTCAACTAGTATGGAATGAGACTGCTGGACTATTTATTGTAGTTAGGGGAATAGAGAATATAGCATACATTTTCCGCACTATTTCCATTCCATCATAATCAAGATGGGAAAATTAGAATTTTTAAAATCCAGATTTGGCAGAAAGTGAAATCTAGAACTATGTGAGTAATGCACGTCAAAAATTCCTTAAGGGTCATATAGGGAATAGTTTTCAAAGACATATACCAGATGAAGAAAATTCCATTTTTAAACTAATCAGTTTCTCTTTCTAGTTTGTTGTGTAAATCCTGTTACCTAAAAATCTATTGTTGTTTGGAGATGAGTGGTATCCAACTGAGCCGTAGTGGCACAGTAGTTAGAATGCAGTACTGCAGGCTACTTCTGCTGACTNAAGTGCTATTGTTATTGCTATTAATTTCCTCCCTGTCCCCTGGCTATAATAGAAACAACAATTGCTGCTTTCAGAAGATGATGAATACACAACTGGGTCTGAAGTCACAGAGGATGAAGTAGGTGATGAAGAAGAAGTGTCCAGGAAAACAGGTATTTTTTTCCTGGCTGTGATATTAGATATGATAGCAAATAGGGATATACGAAAGTGAAAAATCTCTTCACAAATCAGTTTACTAGAACTTCTAGAACTTTGATATGTATCCATTATTGTATTAAAAATTAAATTAGAGTATATACGCAAATGGGGGCCAGAGTAACAGAAAACCTCCTGATTCCAGAAATGTCATTGTCTCATTTAAAACCAAAATCGGTGTATTGGTTTTCCCATATGTAGCATTAACTTGGCTACTGTACCCCCCCCAATTAGGTTACTGATACTTGAAAGCTCCACATTAAAAGTTGTGTTCAAACTCCACAACTGTATGTTTTTTTCATTTTGCCTTTATTTAAACAGAATAGAAACAGTGCCATACCAAGGGTAGGACAGTGGGAGTAGTCTCCCCCCCCCCCAGATATAGGCGATAAGGAGGAATATTATCTAAAGCAGGAGTCCGCGGCATGCCAGAAACCGGTCCACGCAAAGCCCCATCCTTGGGATGCAGGCAGTACATGAAACCACGCCCCCTCCGGTCTGCAGAAAGTCCTCTCCACAGAACTGGTCCCTGCTGCTCAAAAGGTTGGGGACCTCTGATCTAAAGACCCAATGCTGCATTGCTTGTGAATTTGGATTACTGCTGCTGGTGCACAATTTGTTCTTTGGTTGATGATAATCTGACAAAGCAACAGAGATGGAGCAGGACAGGCTAATGTGGTTGGATCTTGTGGCAGTTGCTCAGCTCCCTGATCTTTTCTAGGTTTCACATATGTTAGGTAGGAAGAGATTGAATTACAAATAGAATCCTGTCTATCTTGGCTAACATGGTTCTAACTCAAACCTTTTTTGTACACGAAGAATACAAAGAAACAGCATCTCGTTGAAATATTTTTGGAGGAATAATTAAGTACCTTTTCTAATCCAAAGGAGCAATCTCAAAAATATGTGAAGTATTCTTAATATTTGAAGTGGCTGACTCCCTTCTAGGTTTAAAAGAAGCTTGGGATACAGATTTAGGAAAACAAATGAAAAGATAAAGTTGCAAATGCTTAGAAAATCAAGTAGTTTTCTCTCAGTTTCCATGCAAGAGATGTAGTGGAAGATACAACGTGCATGTAACTCCAACAAGACTAGCATAAATGTTTTATAAATATACATCAAGATGTTTCAGGTCTTGCAGTCTGAAGGGAACGGTTTTTCATAGTGATGGGTTTATGAAAAGATGGTGTCTTAATGGAAGGCAGTATTCAAAGAAATTAGAATAAGACCTAAACACTAAATGGACTTTGTTCCAGTGTTGGGATTTATATATATAATCTATATTTATATGTAGATTATAAAATTAAACAGTGATTTCTCAGAGGAATCAATTGCATTTATTTTTTTTGTCATGTTTCTATGACCACCCATCTTGCAAACAATGAGTGGGCAGCATACAACAAAGCATAAAACAAAACATACAAACAAGTATTAATATTATTATTAAAAACTTTAAAATTATAAAAAGCTCCCAAATAAAAAACATAGGCAAAGAGCAGGTGTTAATTACACTGCAGCCATCTCAATATTGAATGTTATATAAGATTATATAATCTATACTAATTTAGTATTATTGTTTTGTATTCTTTGTTCTTGCATTACAGAATCTCTCTGTCTTTCTCTCTGACTTTTGATTCTGATAACAAAAGCCACTTTGTGTAGAAATACAGCTTCATTTTGACTATCCAGAAACACCAAATGTCAATCTGTCCCTATTCAGAATATCACTCTGGAATGCTGTACTTAAAGAAATAAACATACAGATTCCCAACTTAAACATATGTTTTAATAAATTGTTGTGTATTTGAATATAACAAATGAAGAGAGCCTAATATGGTATATGCTGATAATTTGTATACACTATTGAAGTATTTTTAATTAACAGGGAGAAAAGAGAGGCCAAAAAAAAATATCAGAAATCCAAAAAAGCAAGTATCTTCACCTAATATTCAAAAGAAGGAAAAAACATTGGAGAAGGTAAATCTGAAATGCGTAAAATATTATAAAAATGAGGTATGATAGAAAATAACTTTTTGTTATTCACTGAATAGGACTTTCTGTTTGATGGATCTAGAATAAGACTTAAGTCTCAATAATTAAATGAGAAAAACTGGTCATAATGAGGTTAGCTATACCTTCTTTCCATCATTAGTTTTGTTAGTAGATATAAAATCCGACTTCATAACTACTATACAACCTAGGGTTTTTTTTTGTTTCTCTGAGCTTAAAAACATGTATCTCCAGGAAAAATCCTCCATAGTTAGTAGCTTGCACAGTTTAATTAAAGAAAATTTTATCAAAGATTTTTCTTAATATCTATTTTAGTGTATACCTTTTTTCTTTTATCTGACAGCCTAACTCTCGAGACACATCTCCCTTTATGTAAGTATCTGCTAAAATTTAGAGAAAATCCATTAAGGCCAATTCTAGTATTTATTATTTATATAGCTGCCCATCTGAACAAATGGCTCTGGGTGATTGCAAACACATAAATGTGGGCCAGTTGCCAAGTGTCCAAATCACAATCATATGACTCTGGGGACATTCACAACAGCCGCAACCTTGAGGACCAATCATAAGTAATTTTAAACTAAGTAGACCAATCATTAATATTTGTTTTTAATTATGTTTTTAATCTGTAGTTTTTTGGGATTAGCTTTTTATTCTGGTTGTTAGCCGCCCTGAGTCCGCAAGGAGAAGGGCGGGATATAAATTAAATAAATAAATAAATAAATAAATAAGTCTCTATTTCCAATGCCACTGAAAGTTCAAATGGTCAGTGAACAAATAATAGGAAAGCAAGGACTACCTGTACTAATTTGGTTAATATAATATGTCAAGCCATAGTTTTAATTCTGTAGATAAGAGATTTAGTACTTATGCATGTCTTCCTCTCCTCCTATGCCGTTATTTTACTGATGTCTGAACTGGCAAATAGTTTACGGCTATGGTGTGTTCTTGTGGTTTGGAGGAAGAGCAAAAGCCATAGTTTGCTGCTCCAACTGTTGTATTTAGTTTTCATAAGTGACATACACATATATCGATTTTAGCAACTTTCCAGCTGGATTGCTGTAATATATCTACATCAGGATTCCCTTGAAGAGCATCTGGAATCTGAAGTTGAAGTTGCTAAAATCGGAGGTATCATGGTCAGGGCTTCCTGGTACAGGAATTTGCATTGCTGACACACAAGATGACCCTATGCACAGGCCAGCCACTCCACAGCTGCCATATATTCTTTAAGCAGAAGCTACTCTTCAACAAGAACCTCCAAGTTGCATACCAATTCTGGGGACGTGCAGAGATAAAGATAAATAACTTTATTGGCCTGGGCCCTGGGGAACAGATATATATTTAAACATCATCAGCATACTGGTCATGCCTTGCCCTGTGTCAACAGATGACTTCTTTAGAGGTTACAGAGAAGCACAGAGTGCTTAGAACTCTGGGAAGTTGTACAAAGCAGGGCCACAGGCTTGATCTCTCCCCATTAATTGTCTATGGAGATTTTCAGTGATCCAGGTCATGGTTGTCCCAAAGGTACTTTTCAGAAGGCAACTGGACTTTTCTTTGTTTTTTGTTTGAAGACGTTTTTCTTCTTCAGTTCTGAATGAAGAAGCTTCTTGGATGAGAAGAGAAATGTTTTCAAGCAAAAACACCTTTGGGACTCCTCACTAATTAATATCAACTGGAATCAGGACTAGAGGAAAGAGAACTACTGTAGCACTGTGCCTCCCACTCCTAATCTTCTGAGCTAGTTCAAAAAGATGCCATGATCAATGGTATTAGAACTTGCTGAGAGCTCAAGGAAGGGCAGGGGGTGGGGTGCTACCCACCAAAGGTCATAGGCAAGTGTAAGCAGTGCTATTTTAATGCTGTAGCCAGTTCTGAAGCCCATGAAAGGATCCTAATTATCCGTTTCCTCTGGAACTGCAAACCAACCATCTACTTCACAACCCACCCTAAAATTAACCAGTTCCTCTGAGTTCTGCAATGGCAGATAATTGTCCCTTTCAAAACAGACCAACAGTGTCCTGAATTATTCTAGAAAAAATATGATTGATTGATTGCTTCTATGTTCTTTTTCATGGCTTATCTGCTCTTTCATTAGAATGAGTATGCAGCAGAGTAAGTGGGATCCTTCTAGATCACTAAGATTCAATCAAGATGCTCAAAGGGAAGAAGGTAAGGCGTACCTGCTTAGCTTGTGTGATTTGAATAGATAAAATAATGCTAGTATTATTGCATAAATGTGTAAATGTCCAAGATTCTGTGAGGTAGGAATTAAATCTTTCTGCTTAATGTCCAGGAAACGAGTGAATACTCCTGGAAGATGTGGATAATCTGCAGCCCTGGGCTATATGCATTTTCTAAAGTCTTGAGGATTGAGCTCAGAAACTCTCCAAACTTAATTTTTAATGTGACAGATAGAAAAATTATTTAAAAATTATCTAATTTTAATTTGTGCAATCTTAATTTATTTTAGTTTACAACAAACACACTTTAATCTAAACCTTGAGGTATATTCTTTGTCTTTTCTTTCAATATTTAAAAAAAATGAAACTCCAATTTATGAAGAAAGTTTTCCTTCTTGCCTTACGTTTAATTTGTTTAATAGAATAGCTAAAGCAAAACTTAGTGGAAGCTCATTTGCCACAGTTAATCCAAGTTATTAACTGTTTTTTCTTGGGAGAAATTCATAACAGCAGATCTAAATCATTCTGGTCCCTCATCCTAATTCTTTATGAGCAAATTCTTAACCTGGATCTACAAAGAGATGGGTGGAACAGTCCTCATTACTCTAATGGTGGGTTCAGTTACCCTAACTACTTTAATAAAAACTTCTTGTCTCTTATAGTAAAGATTTCTCTCTGACTAGACTTCATAGTCTGCCATCCAGGACAAGATTGCCCATGTTCCTGTTGATTTGGGCCATTGAAACCATGTACACATGTATAAAGCCAGAATTATGAATTAATAATACCTTTTCTAGCCCATTGTTTAGATTGTTCAGAAAAGGTGAATGGATTGATCTCTAGAGACATATAATAGGTTTACCAATTTTTGTGACTATAATTGCTAAAAAGGGTTATGGGTTTAATATTAATATTTATTTTTTATTTAAATATTTCTAGATGTGGTTATTCACTTAATTACTTGGCTTTTATTACATGTTATTTTAATTTTCCTGTTTTCGTTAGGTTTGATCTTTGACCAGAAGAGTGAAAAGGTTGTAGAGAGACTGACTCTTCTATTTCTCTTCTATGGTTTTTTTTTTTCAGATCAGCGGCGAATGATTGAGATAACAGGACATCTAATAAAAATGAGGTTG
Organism: Protobothrops mucrosquamatus; assembly: GCF_001527695.2. Classification (NCBI taxonomy): domain Eukaryota; kingdom Metazoa; phylum Chordata; class Lepidosauria; order Squamata; family Viperidae; genus Protobothrops; species Protobothrops mucrosquamatus. The sequence continues at coordinate 161,491 of NW_015388252.1, read as the reverse complement.
GGGGATCTTGATCGCCTAAAATCAAAAGAAAACAAAGAAGTGAGTTTTTTTGCTGTTCTAATTTAATATCACTGATGTATTTTGGCTATGTATTCGGTTTTCTTTCTTTAAATTATTATTTGTTGCCTTTTTGTAATCCAGTAATCCCTCCATTGAATGCTGGGTATAGTAATGATTCCTAAAAATAATAGCAGTATCTTCTTGTCCCCTACTTGGTTTTCCTAGCCATGAACTGCCTGATGCTTTTGGTCTAGTCCTTTTCTTGTCTCCCTCTCTAGTTGGTGATGGTGTCACATTGCCATATTGGATGTGATTAGGTCTTTCCGTCACATTAAAACAAATCACCATTTCCTATACACAACTAGGTTGTCCTTTGCTCCTCCTCTTAAGTAACATCTCTGGATTTTATCCTATTTTACTTTCTATGGAGGTGTTCAATCATCCAGGTCATGGTTGTCCCAAAGTTGCTTTGAACCGAAAAAGCTTCTTGAGTGAGAAGCAAAACATTTTCAAGGAAAAAAAGCCATGAAAGTCCAGTTGCCTTTTGGCAACACCTTCATGGCTGTTTGCAGGTGGATAAAATGGATTCATCTAACAATCACCAGTTTACTTAACAACCAACACTTTCACTTGACAACTGCCCCAAAAAAGGTTGTAAATATCAGGCAGAGTTATGTAGTGAACCATTTAACCATTTCGAGGCTCAATTACGATTGTAAGTCGAGGACTACCTGTATTGATTTCTTCTCATTGTTTAGTAAATCTGGGTATTATTACAATATGATCACAGTTCAGCTTTTAACTTGTCTCTCCTTGGGACAAAAAAAAAACATTTAGCAAAGGCTATCCATCTCCTATTATGTATAGTAAGAAATCAAGCACTAATCTGTAAATCATGTGATTATTTGACTTCTGTCCTTTCAGTCTGCAGCTGGAATTTATGCAAGACTTGAAGCTCAGATCAGAGCAGCAGCACAAGTCAATATTCGTCAGAATATTCCTGAAAAAATTATAAGGTAAATATTAAGTAAATAGGAGAAGGAGAGTGAAGAGGAATATTATAATTGATATATAAAGATTTATAGAAGAGTAGCCAGAGCAACTACAATTTTCATTCTCCTCAGAAACTAGTTTACAGCTCCAATTATTGGATTCAATGTGGTAATTTTACTTTATATTTACCTTTTTTTTTTTTGCATTGATTCAGCCTGCATCTAATTACTAATTGGGCAAATGTTTGTGAAATAAGTTTAAGTCTCATAACATATTCCACTGAAAAATGAGAGATCATATTTGATGGTTTCTAGTTTGGTAGTCCAATGTTCAGGTACCGTATAGCTAAAGCAGCAAATAACCTGTAGTAATCGATGAATTGTTACTGTTAACTTCTGTTGCAATTTTTCCAATGTATTTCTGTCAATTTAGGACAAAAGCTCGGTTTGGTCAAAGCCGTCCAACTTAAAAACAAAACCCAGAGATTTTCTGTGCTGAAGCCAAAGCTGTCATGGTTCCGACAGATGAAACTCTGCTAACATCGGATGTTTTGCATTGACAAAAGCACTTTTCTGCCTTCTGCAACTGCACAGGATTCCAGAATCTGGGCATGCTTCTTCCGAAAGATTTCAGTGACTGACATTACCGTCTGCCATGTTAATTATTCTGTTTTAATGAATTAATACCAAATTTACATCTGTAGTAAGTTGTAAATACACCATTTTCTCTTAAGCAATGGTGCATTTATAAGCCTGCAAAACAAATGTAAAACCCTTATTTGAATGAGGGTGGAAAAAGTGGTGCTAATGAAATTAAGAATTTCATATTTTGCTATCAATTTTTAGTAATGGTCAAATCTGGCCCTTTTATATATTTAGTGCTTTATCTGGCAACAATATTAACTTTTAATGATTTAGTTGTGTAAAAATAAGACGGAAATGCCTGTTAAAAATCTTGATCTTATTCCTGTTCTGCCAGTAAGTTTTCCTCTCTACAGTGTTATCTCTCAGTGAGACAGAATGCATGTTAATAGATGCTTCCTCACCAAACTTCCTTTCTTCAATACTTAAATAAAAAATACAGTTAAGAGAAAAAATAACTCCACAGTATTTTATGGGTACAGACAACCCCACAGTCTTTTTCTGCACTGATGTGCCAAATATGACAAATGGTAAGGGTAAAGTTCATGCTTGTAACTATATAAGGCTTTTCATAACTGACTTGTGTCTACATCTCTTTGCAAAATTAATCTTTGTGTAGAAAGATTTGTATATGTAGGCTTCAAGTTATCACCCTGCTCCTTGATATCAAACTGAAAAACAGAAATCATCCATCTGTTAAATGTAATAACACCTTGTGGCAGAAATGGATGCTATGAAATGCTGTAAACATAGAACAAATTGTGAAGAGACTAAAGAGCTGGAATATGCAGTCCTAGCTCAGCATTTCTCTTCTGCCACCATCTACTGCAAAGAATATTGTGCAGAAGCGCCTGCAGGATTCTTTGTTGATTTGATCAATCAAAATTTTGCAGCTACCTTTTCCCATCTACAAGTAGTCCTCACTTACTGTTTCATTTGGCAAATGTCTGAAGTTAGCACTGTGTAAAAAAAACTTTGCAACCAATTCTCACATTTAAGACTTTTCAGCATCCCATGTAATGTAATTGCCATTTGGTTGCTTCACATTTACAAATGTTGCAGCATTATGTGGTCACATGATTACCATTTGCTTGCTTCCCAATCTGCTTGCATCAAGCAGAGTTAATGGAGAATGCGGAAGCAAAATCACAAGTCGCATCCACATGATATTTTGCTTAATGATCACAGTGACTCACTTAATGACCAAATGGGAAGTGATGTCATAAGTCCATCATGGTAACATGTTTTTCCACTTAGGAGCTGTGGCAATTAGCAACAGAATTGCCAGTTCTAAGTGCGGTTGCTAAGGTTTACATTTACTTGAACAATTTAGGCAATGATATGAAAAGAGGGAGATAGAATTTTTTTGAGATTAATTTTTTTAAAGGATTTTGTTTAAAAATATTGTAATTTTGTTTTGAGCCCATAAGAATTTACTTTTTTCTTTCTAAAATCAAAACAGAAAGTGCATTTCAACATGCCCCTTGCAGCTATGTTGTCTATCCTATGAGGAAAGTAGTTTTGTATTATGAACTATATGGAAACAATTGTGATTTTGCAAAATCCAGAAAATATGAATAGTATTATATAAAACTAGAAAGAAAAAAAATCAGCAGACAACATATTTATATAGACAACTACATTTTTTATTTGTGCATTGAGACAAATAGTCCACATTTGGTCTTCATACTTGGGCATTATATTAAATGCTGAAGATAATAGAGGATAAGCCTGAAACTTGTAGGGAATGAGTAGATAGCCACATTATTTGTTTGGGAGTTTTCAAAAAGGTTCCATGAAAATTAGCATTCAGAAACTTCCTTTGGTAGGACAGTGTAATATTGAAGAGGTAATAGACAATGAAGATCTTATTTCTGAAACATATACAAAATGAACTCTTAAACTTTAATGCATTTCAGCAAAAGCAAATCCAAAGTAAATATTGATAATTTCTCAAAGTTAACCCCATAAAGTAATAATGTGTTTTTATGCTGTATTGTATGTCAAAATCCATCACAATATTTGTGTTTTTACTTAGATATTTTTCATAGCAAAACTCACAAGTATCATTAGGCATTTACACAAATATTCATTATCAAATTCACTTGAATTCTTGTTGCACTGAAATAATGTATTTACACAAATGTTGTGTCCTAAAGATCTGTACAATCATTATGGCAGTTGATACAGATCTAGTTAGGGAAATATTTAGGACCTAGCAGAGGTATTTCAGATGAAGCCTTTAATTATTTTATGTGACATTTCTAAGACGTGTGTATAAGTGAGTTTATCACATACTTAAAACTATATAGAAATGGGATAGAGATGGTGCTATAACCGTATAAATGTGCTGGATCTCACTTCAGGTACCTCACAATATGCTAATCTAATTGATTTTTTTTAAAAAGCCTGGATGATAGGAAACACTTTTTCTCACGCTATGGCTTGTTAGCAGTATCCCAAGAATATATGAAAAACTAGATGGAGGTTTTGTTAAAGCAAACTACACCCATGGCATTGAAAACAATAAAAGTCAAGATCACAGCCTAATATGTTTTCTGCTTCTGAATCGCTACAGTAAAAGAGAAGTGTTTAGTATTAAAAATGGTAAGGATCTCCACCAAATTTAAACAGGAAAAAACAAGACCTGCTTAGAATTGCAGATGCTCCTCTACTTAGAAATGCAATGAAGATTAAATAATCTCTAGATTCCACCATCAAAGAATTTCTTGTGGGGGCCACTTAGTTCTTTTCCCCTGTTTAAGATATCCAGAGAAATATTGCACCAAAGGCAGATTAGTTAACTTCTAATCTGAATAACTTCTCTGTCCTATATTAAAACAATCTTTGTAATCCATCCCTCAAGTTGCTTAGTCCTGTAAATAGAGAAGTGCTTTCATGTTGGCATTATGTAATTTCTAATTTACAAATGCAAATCATCTAAGACCTGCTATCACTATTAGTATACAGATGAGGCAATTGTATATGATCTACCCATGCTTTGTGAAATGAGACAAATGCATGATTGGTATTTGTGTGTGCATGCCCACACTGTCCCTCATCTGGGACCACTCCTCCTTCCACAATTTAAAAGTTTGAATTTTTAGGTGCCTATACTATAATGAGAGAGAGTGCGATGGCTCAGTGATTAAAGACACTGAGCTTATCAGCTGAAGAGCTAACAACCCGGGTTCAAGATCTGAGCTCTGTGCAATGGGGTGAGCTCCCATTACTTACCCCAACTCCTGCAAATGCAAGTAGATTAATAGGTACCACTTTGGTGGGAAGGTAACAGTGTTCTGTGTGCCTTTGGCATATAGCCAGGCTGGCCACATGACCATGGAAATAGTCTTTGGACAATGCTGGCTCTCTCAGCCAAGAAACAAGAGATGAGCATCAAGCCCTAGAATCGGACTGAGAGGAAATCTTTACTTTTTACTACATTGAGATGAGTGGTATGATGTATGTTTACATACACAAATGGAGTGATCTCGGACCTTTAGGGGAGGTATGGTGAACTGAAGATGTCTCTGTGAAAGTGGAGTTGACAACTGTGACAAAGACCATGGAAGTAGCCTGGTTCCTCAGAATCTCTCTGAACAAGAAGGAGGGAAATGGAATTCAAAAATGTGAAAAAGAATAAATTAATAAAGAAGAGGGTGGGAAATTGTCTATATGCACTCTGGACAGGACAATACTTTTCTGAAGGTTTCAGCACCAGGAGATGAAGGGATCAGCCATCTTATCATAATTGGCAGAACCTTTTAAAGAACATTAAGTTCTAAGCTTTTGTAGATCTCAATTTCTAATCACTTTCAGAAATTGCCTGTTAGCCATCTTAAAGCTGCTAGAGGTTTTCAGAATGACAAATACAAGCCTATTCCTGATGTTGGTTAATACTGGAATTTACAGAAATAAAACAAAACAATATAACATCAGATATCTGAAGAATGGAGCTAGCAATTAGTAACTACAATATCAACATTATCAGTAATGATCCTACTTCTATGCATAGTCTATGTCCAAAAGATGTTTAAAAAGGAATAATAAATGTGGAATAAATTTTATGTGAAAGACAGAGAAAGCACTGAAAGTGGAACTACAAATGGCAGACCAAGTGAATGACTGAATCAAGGACACTTTACATGGTATACCAAAGAAAATAGCAGAACGTTTATTATTTATTTATTTGTAAAATTTATAGGCCATTCATCTTACCTCGAGGTAACTCTGGGAGGCTTATTTTTTAAAAAAGAGAGAAATAAAAATGATAAACCTAAAGAATGATCTGCAAAAATATTTTCTTATTGGATCCACAAAGGAGACTTGCCTTCAATAAACCTGTGCAATGGGATGAAGAATTGAAGAAAACTCAAATCCTACAAAAATATTTGATTGAATTAAAGATTAAAACTGAGAAAGGTAAAAGGGAGGAATATAAAGTTGGTTCAATTGAGCCAGGTTAAAATAAGACATTTGGGGGAAGGAGTTCTGGCAATCCTTTATGGATTTTTTGCTAAAACCATAATTTAAAACTTTTATGAATTTGTTTATATATAAAGAATGGGAAATGGGATGAAGATATATCATTTTGTAGTCTTATGGAGAGTGAAGAGTTACTAAACGTTTCTATACTTGTGATGAAGGTTGGAAGTCAGTTTTTAATATATTACTTTTTCTTCTTTCATTTTCCTTTTTCTTGCACTTTTTATTTTTCTATTTTCTTTATTTTGTATTAATGTTTACTATTGTAATAAAAATTCTTAATAAAATTATATTAAAAAATAAATGAAGTGATCTCAACATAGTTGTCAATGTACAGTATTTTATCTGGTTTTTATTCTCATTTTTATTTGGCCCAATTGCAAAGTGGAATTAATTTAAGCTTGAGGTCTTTTTATAAGAGTCATTTTAATCACCTTGTTACAAGAAAAGCTATTTTTTTTTAAAAAAAAATATTTCTATATATCAACTTAAGTATACTTTTAAAGTATGTGTGAGCATCTGTTGAAAATACTTTTAAAATAGTTACATCTTTTCCTGCACTTGTGTGGCTTCCTCCCTACCTGACACACAGTTGCAGAAAAACACACATGGTTAGAGGTGTTCATGACAGGTGCTACATGTATGCCCTAAATCAGCGGTTCTCAACCTGTGGGTCACGACCCTTTTGGGGGTCGAACGATGCTTTCACAGGGGTCGCCTAAGACCATCGGAAAACACATATTTCCGATGGTCTTAGGAACCGAGACACTAGTGAGAATTTCTGCTCAAGGCTAGCTCCGCCAGCCAGCTCGGGCAGACAGGAAAGCAGCCGCCTCAGCAGCATGGTGGGGCTGCGCTACCCATCGCAGAGCAGCTACTGCCGTGTCGCCACAGCTATGAACCTCCTGCTCGGCGTCTTTCAGGTCCTCTTGCCTGGCTTCCGTTTGGGAGAAGCGCAGGGCCAAGGTAAAAAAAAAAGCCTGGCAAAATACTCCCGAGGGGTAGCGTCGATCTGTAGCGGGAGGTGAAGGGGGCGGGTGGGTGG
>NW_015388252.1:136587-152824 GCF_001527695.2 Protobothrops mucrosquamatus | reverse complement strand
TAATCACTATGCTTTAATTATGTTCAATTCATAACAATGAAAATACACCCTGCATATCAGATATTTACATTACTATTCATAACAGTAGCAAAATTACAGTTATGAAGTAGCAACGAAAATAATTTTATGGTTGGGGGTCACCACAACATGAGGAACTGTATTAAAGGGTCGCGGCATTAGGAAGGTTGAGAACCACTGCCCTAAATGATATTCTGACCTTTGAAACTGAATTTCTGGGTAGCCCTATTATTTAATTAGTGTTAATACCATTTGACAATGCTAAACGTCTGTAGAACATGTCAACCTGCAAAGTATTAAAGGCATAAACAGTTTTCATGCAAACTCTCCCTCCTTAAAGCCTTTCTAGACAATAGAAGTCTTCATGGTGAGTTTATTCCAGTATCTGAAAGAAAGGTCATAATGAAATGTGCAGCCATGGCTCAATGGCAGCAGTGAAAGACTGAAGTCAAGAAATTTCTTTTAAGTATGAACCTGACAAAAGGGAAGACTGGACAAGAATCCATGCTGACTACAACTCAAAAGTTAGATACATTTTGTGCTCCTGGGGCTGGTCCCTATCAGTCTTACAGTAATAGGGAGCGAGAGGTCCAGCTCAAAGCCCCTCCTTTGTATTGTGCCACAGGACTCATACTCTCTCTGCTCTTTTTAAATATCTGCATTAAACTTCTGGGCTAGATCAGGGCTTTTCAACCAGTGGTACGGGTACCACTTGTGGCACATTGGCACCTGGCAGGTGGTACGCGACCATCCTAGAAAAGTGGTAGTGGGGGAAGGGAATGAGCTGAACCAGTGGCAGCACTGCACAAGCCTGAGCGAGAGATGGCTGGAGCTGCAGGGCTGTCAGGGCTCAGCGGAAGCACCAGGATCAGTGCCGCTTTCTAGCTGATCAGCGCTTCTTCGGGGCTGTCAGGGCTCAGTGGAAGTGCCAGGATCAGCACCAGGCTCCAGCTGGAGCTCAGCGCTGATCCTGGCACTTCTGCTGAGCCCAGAAGAAGCGTCGATCAGCTGGAATGTTGCAGCATCTCCAGGGTCTTGTGATTTACATTCAGATGCTTGGCAACTGATTCATATTTATGATGGTCATAGTGTCCCAGGATCATGTGAAGTGACCAAAACCTGCTGCAACCACCCAGCAGATGGGGGGGATAAAAACCAAACACCTTCCACCCCACCTCCGCTGCCAATCCTCAACAGAAATGCTTACAACAATGAAAACCTCGAATAGGAGGAAAAGTGCCGCTGGGTGGGCAGGCAGGTGTCTTGCTCGGCTATGGCTTGGGGGGCACTTTTTTCAGTGCCATTGTAACTTTGAACAGTCATTAAGCGAACTGTTGTAAGTCGAGGACTGCCTGCACTTTATCACTTTTTTCCTCTTTTTTTGGGGTCATCAAGTTTTTGACACCTTGCTAGGCGACTGGTAGTACTCGGATATTGCCATATCCTAAAAGTTGTACAATGGGTGAAAAGGTTGAAAAGCCCTGGGCTAGGTCATCCATCACCATGGGACAAGGTATCAGCAATACACTGCTGATACCGAGTTATATATCTTTGACTTGGGTGAAGTAAGTGATGCAATAAAAGTCTTCTTGCAGTGCCTGGTGGCTGAGGGGGGTCTGGATGGGGCACAACAGATTTCAACTGAACCCTGGTAAAATGAAGTGGCTGTGGTCGGTCTCTCTGTATCCAGGATTTTATCATATTTGGTCCTGGATGGGGTTGTACTACCCCATGCAGACCTAGTGTGTAATTTGAGGTTCCTCTTGGACTCACAACTCCTGCTTGAAAAGAAGATGGCAGCCGTGGCCATGAGAGCCTTTGCCCAACTTATGCCCTGTCCTGGATGGGGAGGGGGTCCTCCATTCAGACATTCATGCTCTGGTCATCTCATGATTGGACTATTGCAATACTCTCTATATGGGACTACCCTTGAACAGTATCTGGAAGCTTCAGCTGGTGCAGAATGCAGCCATGAGAGCCATACAGAGTACCCAAAGGAGGACACATGCAACACTTTGTTCTGTAAACTGGGCTGGGAGCCAGTTTGCTTCTGGGTCCAATAAATCTCTATATTGCATAGGAACCAGCTTCTACATCAGCCCATCCTGTTCAGGCAGAAAAGATATGCTGCAGATCCCATCAGTCAAGACCTAGGAAGAAGGTCTTTTCTGGTGCTGTCCCTGCATTGTGGAACACCCTGCCCTCAGAGGTGAGGAAAGCTCCCAATCTCAGCCTCCTGCAAAGAGGCCAAACTTGGCTGTGAGGCTGGCCAATCCCCTGAGACCCCACCTCCCATCTGTATTAACTGCTAACCTCACAACATTTCACCTTTTGACATGTTATTTTTATAATTTTAAAATTTAAATTTTGAACTAGTTCTGATTGTAATGTTAATTTTATACATTGATTATATACTAATTATATTGTAACCTGCCCATGTATGTGGATTCTAAGAATCTGTTACATTTGGTTGTGGAGCACAGTTGGGAGGTGAAAGCTAAAAAAATATGAAGAGAAAGCAAATGTGTGGAATTATTGCTTCTCCACAGTTTAGACAGCTCCAAGAAATGTGAGTCCACTGATGAGAATTATGTATCTTAAGTATTATAAATCTGTTGCCATCAAAATCAGTGATCTCCCACAAAAGAAAGATGGTACAGAACCAAAACTGGTCTTATTGAGTAATCATGAAGTGACCTACTGTATTATGATTTGAATGATCTTGAGATGGATGACAAAGATGACTTTGTTTTCCCCATCGCAGCCCACAGAAAGTGAGAAATCAGTCTCAAATATCTGCTCTTAATCTTCCCAGAGCTGTAGTCTGAATTTAAAGAACTGGTAAAGATACCATAGCCTGGTGAGAACAGCAACCACATAGAATTAGTTGCAGCAGATTGGAGGTGTCCAGTGTAGTGAGGCACTCGGGACTGTTAATGCCAAGAATGGGTTGCAACTGGGCCTTTATTCCTTTTCACTCCATTTAGAGTTAGATGGGATTTACCTTACTGAACAATTTTTTCCTGTGCTGATATTTGATATAGCAGAAATGTGAGGGTTCCTTGTAGTAGATGAAACATTCAGTTGTCACTTTGTGGTGAGATGAGTGGCAAATAAATTTAATAAATAAAATTCAATTGACCTTTTAGAATGGCAATTTCTAGGCCATGTTAGGAGCCTTAAAAGAAGATTTAGCTTTACAGAAGACTCTAACTTTGGAGTTGCCACCATCTGAGCTTGTTCTTTGATTAGATGACTATCCTGATGAACTATGCTTTAGCAAAGAAAAATATAAAATATTAATAAAATTATCAATTAAAGCATAAATGTTAGCCAAAATTGAATAGATTTGAGGTGGTTTCAAACAGAGTTTTAGGCAAGTATAGAATCCATGTGGGACTCTTAAGAGTCCATAATGAAAAAAAATAAATTCTATATTCTACTTCTATAAAGAATTGAGGAAATTAATTTCCTAACAAACTGTTAATGACACGTAACACATTTTTCTCCAGATACTACATAGCTATGAATAGAAACAATCTCACAGGGCATGATAAAATTAGAATTTATTGTACAGAGGTGTTTCTGTTTCATGAAGACAGAAATGTCTATAGGTAGGAATTTCTAAGAGTGATATTAAGCCACTTGATACTTTGACAGGAAATTTAAAAATATAGATTTACTTTTTCATGTAATATCTAATACCACTTAAGATACATTTACAGTGTACACATCTGTATTTTCTTAGCTAAACAAAAGTAACAATTCTATGATAGTTATGAAATACAATTATCCACTGTGTAACTGTTTTCATTATCTGGTTTGATAATACATAGCTGACCAGTTAACCTCAGAAGTGCATTTTTTTCTCACTTCTTTGGGGTTTATTGGGTTTCTATTTTTCAGCCTTACACACACACACACACACACACACACACACACACACCGTTTTTTTCTAATGAACACATTTTAATTGGCGAACTCTGTTATAACACTACAGTAATTTAAATTTTAGTTTGTGCTTTGATTTGAGAAATATTATTATATATGCTTATGTTCCTACACAATTTATTATAGTTAATGAAGCATTTAGTGCTCAGACACCTGAATCTTCTCAACTGTAAATAGAAGATTTACTGAAATTCCTTCAATTTCCTTCAGACAGCAAATTTAGCAGACTGTTTCTCTGGTCTTTAGGAGACAGAGGGATGAGATTTGCAGATCTATCACCCCATCCCAGTGAGAGTTCCTTACTGCACCAGTTCAGAGGTGAGTTTTGGCTTGTAGTATACAGTATACAGTCTAAGATTTTAATTGGGGGGTTGCTGGGGGGGGGCGATAGGCAGCTCCCTGGGAGACATCAATTAATTGGTTGCTATGAACATTCCTATCCCAAAATTTTTAAAAAAATTCTGGAAAAGCCCAGAGAACCCAGTTACTATGTACAGCAAACCTGAGCTACCTATAATCCAAAAAATCTGTAACACAATGAACTACAAGTTGTGTATTCAATCAATCATCCAAGTATGCTGTTATCACATGAATGGTATTTTACAAGCTTCAGATAACTAGGACTACTTTTCTGTACAGAGGGACTGGAGGGGGGGAGGCGGGGGGGGAGCAATCAGTCAGGATTTCAGAAGGTACTACTTCAGAGTAAGATTTTTGTTTAAAGTTGTATTAAACACTGTTAACATTTATTTATTACTGAGTATTAACAAAAATTCTCCATTTATTAGCACTTTGTTGAGACAGTATGATTTCACAGAACATGGTTATTAAAAAGGTGTTTAGAGGCACATTTCTCTCTGATCTGCAGATTGCCTGCTTATTCTATAGCAGGGGTCCCCAACTCCCCAGTCTGTGGACCGGCACCGGTCCACGGCATGCCACAAACAAGCGAAGCTCCATCTGTGGGATGCAGGTAGCACATGAAACCAGGCCCCTCCCGTCTGTATAAAAACCAGTCCATGGAACCAGTTCCTGGTGCCCAAAGGGTTGGGAGTCGCTGTTCTACAGTGCTGGACTTTTTTAGTTCTTATTCTAGTTTTGATCTATGACAAAGCTAGCAAATGATCACATTGAAGAACTAAGTGAAGATAACTTAAAAAACGGAAAAAATTAAATAAATTTCTAATTTCTCAGAAAAATGATTCATCTCAGGCATGGCTAGTGGCTAGCTTGCCAGTCACACAAGCTCAATAACAACTTCACCCATTCTTGGCAATGGGGGGGGGTCATGATTTTTGGTTGCTGCTGTAATCACTTGGCTGTTAGAGCTTGGAAAGAGAACACATTATCGTAGGTAAAATCTCCAATGAAATTGGTAGACAAAGGGCAAGTGTCTAGTAATGTTGATCACATAATCCTTGCTTTTCCATGTGAGGGTGGGGAATGTCTATTTGAATGCTTTCGTTTAATCAGTGAAGGATTATTTGATTTTATCATTTCAAACACTTGAATATTTATTAATAGTATACTACCAATCATGAATTATTCTAAATACTTTGATATTCAAAATGTCTATTTTATAAAGTGTAGTTATAAACCAATTTAGTTTAAGCTTTTTTAAATAAAGACTACAAAATATTTTTTCATTGATGTTCTTATTCAATTTTATTTGACAGTTTTTTTTATAATTCAGAGCATTAAACAAATCTTATTAAAATGCACATTTACCTCTCATGCACTCTATTTACCGTTTTATTCACTCCTCTGGTAAGAAAAAAGTTAACTATTTTCTCTTGATTTATAAATATCCAAATATTTTTTAAAGTATTCAAGAACTCTTTAAAACACTTTTGGTATATTATGCTGCTAAAGCGCCTCTTCTAATTTCACTCCCTCTGGTCTCTTTTACATCTTCACTGAAGATTTTCTTGGCTTCAAATCTGGATACTTTTTAAAATAATAGAATTATGCTTACTTTTAGGTATGCACATATTAACCACTAGTATAGTGAACTGAACTGACATACATTATATAGCCCTGTTCAGAATCTATCTGCATTTGCTCAATATAGGATTGAAAACCCATTTTAAAATATACTGCTACTACTTTTAGTATTATCATAATCTGATATTTAAGTTTCATTTTGAAGTTGTCATGTAATTTTATGACATATAATGCAATTCCTTTAAAATGTGTATTTGTAATCCTTTATTAATTTTCCATTTTTTCTTCTGAATGCATGATACATCCTCTGACATTCACTCAGATGTATTCATTGCTTTATTAAAAATAGTTACAGACAAAAAAAGTATCCAAAATGTAAAATATATCACCACGTGTGAGACTCAGAGGAGTACTGGCTTCACTAGGGACTTTACAGGGATATATAGGTGAGTATAGAGTATTCTAAATAGCCCTGTCCATTCTTCAACAGACTATAGATGTCAGGGAACAGAGCAGCTGGGAAGCGTGCACACACCTCTCTGAGCTCCTATTTCTGGCAAGGAAATAATGGACTACAGAGGCAACATATATAAAAACAAATGAAAAGTCATCACAATCAGTTTAATGAAGTGCACAGAATAGCAATTGGTCATGTCAATAAAAATAAAACAATTAATTTTACATCAAATGTGCTTTATTTTCATCACAGGTATTCTGTTAAATAAAGCACTATATATATATATATATATATATATATATATATATATATATATATATATATATATATATATATATATATATATATATATATATATATATATATATATATATATATATATATATATATATATATATATATATATATATATATATATAATGTGTGTGTGTGTATTGTGTATGTGTATACTGTCAGGCCACAGCTAAAGAGGATTCTTTATAGAATCAATTTTTTGTGGTTGTTTAGTATACAAGTAAACTTAATTTTGATAATAAGAACCACAGCAATTGGAGGCAAGCTGCCTCTTTTGTAAGGTACAAAACTGGCACAGAGGACACAATATTATACACCGTAAAAATGCAGTTAAATTTCAATTACGTCATACAGGGCAAAGAGTCCCTGCTCTCCCAGACAGGCATATTAAATGAAAGCCACCACAGTGAACTTTGAATTACATAAACATATTCATTATCTGATTGCCCTTTAAGAAAACATACGGTAGATGCAAAATAATTTTTTAATTTGAAGTTCTGCCTGACCAATTAAGCATATAAATTTCATCTTGCCATTCAAGCAGAAAGCACTGGACAAACTGAAGCACAAAACAGAAATAAGCAGAACTTATACAAACAGCATTTTTAAAAGGGAGAAAAAAAGACTTTAAAAGCACGCATGCTCCTCTACTGTCAAGAAGCAGCTTGGTTTCCTTTGCCAGATATCCTCGTAACCACATGAATTGTTGATTCAATGGTCCTGCAAAGGATGTCTAAAATGTCTTGATGTTGCTGCTGCATGTGACTCAACAATCCTCTGGAATGGCTGCAACTAAGTGATAAGCCAGACTCAGGGTCCTGGGAAGCTTGACTTTCAGAGTTCTTCAGATCTGTGAGGTCAGAAAGAACAGCAGAAATAGATGTGGAGGGGAACTCGGTATCATCCTCTATAATATGAGAATCCTTGGAGCTTGATGGCTCTTTCAGATCTTTACATTCTTCGAATCTTCCATTGCCCAGCTGTTCCTCCCCATGGTGTGAATGAGTAGCTAGCATCATATCTTCAGGAAATGAAGAGGGAACTTCCATACGGTACTCCTTAATAGAATTATTTTCAGGAGAAGGCAGGTCCTGTTCGGTGCCTGGGTCAATGATGGAGGAGTCTCTTGTCTCATTGTCTGAGGTGCTGGTTGGAGTCAAGGCTTCCCTAGGTTCATTTTTCAAATCACTGATGCAACTGTCTACCGTATGCTCCTCATCACTGCTAACCCGTCTTCTTTTTACTGGAGTGGCTCCCTCATCATCTGTACAATTAAAATAGATATTGATGAAATAATACAGGAATCGATTGCCATAATGAACTATTTTTACTGACAGAACAAAGATATTACATTCTTTTTATATATTTCTCTTTCCTCCTCTCTTCCCAAAGATCCTTTGAAATGTTTGAGAGCTTCAAGAATAACTTAATCTAATTTCTTTATCCTACTGGCTGGAGCACACAGCTTAGGAAATATTTTTGCTGTTGAAAAGAAATTCTGGGTCCAACTAAAATGCTTCCCAGCCATTTGATATAAGAAAAATTTCTAGGTTAAAAACGAGTTATTTCAACCCAAATTTTATTAACAATCGTTTGTCAATAAGTTCTTATCTGTTTAATTAACTTATCAGTGCTAGAGTTATTTTATATACATCCAAGCTTTAAGATGATTATCACCATCTTATTATTCAACGTACACGATAAACTGGGTTCCTCTCAACGAGAAGAGAAATATTTAGTTTTCAAGATGTTACAAGACTCTCTTGGTTTTACTTTGTCAGTTTAATAGGGAGGTATTTCAGAATATTTCCAGCTGAATAGTTCTCAGAATAAGCAGTAGTTACAGACACGGTTCAGCAAGGAAAAGTTAAATATGACTCCCAAAATAAGTTTTCTACTTGTAAGCTGCCCACAGTTAATTGGACGGTGAGATGGGTGGTATATAGATTTTATTAATAAATAAAACAAACCTTTAGTTTTTCGTTCTTTGGCTTCTTGTTCCTGCAATGAGCTTTTTTGCTGTTGACAAGTTTTGCATTTGTTTAGTAGCTCTTGCAAAGTAGGTATTAGGGCAGGATTCAACTGTTTGGGGGTGTGCACAGAAAGCAGTAAAGTGAGGGCTCGAAGGTCCTATAAAAGAAAATTTAAGTCAATGCATTTAATGAAATGAATTTGTTCTCTGTGTGTATGTAGACATTATATAAACAGTAACCAAAGAAACTGCATATGTCTATGCCTGCAGAAGAAAATTCTGACTCATTTTTACATGTCAGTTTTAAAAAATAATTTTCCATTGGCAGTATCAATACTTGTATATTCTGTTTTTATCATGTATCCTGTATAGCTTAAATCAAGAGGGAGACAAGTGGAAGGTATTGACAATGATGCATCACAGCTGTAAATCTAACAGTGTTTAAGTAGTATTATTGTATTATGCTCAATGGGAGAAAGAGATGACGGCATCTTTTACTATAAATAATATAACTTATTGATTATAGTAGGTAAAATATATTATACTACAATATAATGGAATGTCATTTTACTAATGTTATATTGAACAATAATGTATAACCTCAATAAGTATCTATTCATAATTTTTTTGAAAATATGTATTTGTTTTAAATGAAATAAAAGGATTATAATGAGGATAAAAAATAAAACAAACGCGTAACATTGATATATCTATTAAAATAAGAAAATGAATATGTATGTATATATATGCTGTATTATTGATAAATGCAGTTTTTTTTAACACTATAACTAAATTTCCATTTTATTCTCTCCATGCTTTTCAAAATGCCTAGTTTCAAAGCTTTTATTTTGGCTAACTCCCTTTTACTGTCACCTTGTACCATTTTCTGTTGCAATCCTCCCACCCAGCGATAAGGACTCGTTCTTCCTCCTAAAGCTTTGCAAACCTGGGCTTTAGTTTCAGGCCTGGGGTTGTTGTTTATTATTTAAGCCCCTGTTTTATTTTGCATTTTGTTGCTTATTGGATCATTTTAGTCTGGGCTGTCTGATTTTATGTTTTGGGACACTTTTGTGTTATTTTTATATGCCAAATCTAGTTCAAACATCTGGCTAACTGTGCAACAAATAATAATCATCATAATTCAGGATGCAAGCTGAGAAATCATTTACAGCATACAATGTAAGAACTGCAACAAGCACTATGTAGGACAAACAGGTAGAAGACTAGCAGAACGCATCCATGAACACCAACTAGCAGTCAGAAGACATGATGAAAATTCTTTAATTTCACAACACATAGATAGATTTAACCATAGTTTCAATTGGGAAAATGTGACAATCCTAGGCCGGGCTAAGTCCAAAAATGCCAGGGAATTACTAGAAGCCTGGCACTGACAAATTAGCCGTCAATAGACCCATCGACATTAACAACATCTATAGACTATGCAAAAGAGGCAATCAACCAGCCCAAAAGGGAACAAAAAGACCCAAACACCCCTCTACCAGCAATCGGCACCCAGATTAACTCCAAGGTTAACTTCAGACCAACAATCAAATAAACAATACCCCAATCAAGAAACTGCCAAAGAGCCATTAATAAACAGCCTAACAAAAATATCTCTAAGACCGCCCCCACCCAGACAGGCAAGAAACCAGAATATAAACTGACAGCAAACAGCACTCCTTACTAGCACTGATGATGTTACCTAGTCTGGGTAATGAAACGTCTGCAAGAAAACAAGGAAGCTCAGAGAGCATCAAGGACCCCTCATTTCAACCCTGAACTACAAATATTCTCCTTTATTGCTATAGATATATATGTGCATGTGGGTGTGTATGTATATGCATGTATATGTATATATACATACACATGCATGCATGCATACATACATGCCTATCACTGTAGGATTGTCATTTTTAACTTTTTTTATCTGAGGAATAGGAATAAAAATGCTTTACGTAAATCAATACAGTATTTAAAGAGAAAATAAAGTTTATTTACCCCATTTAAAGTAGAACTTGCTTTAAAAATTTCAACTCGCTGATTGGCAAATTCTGATTCCAGATTCTGATACTGGTTGATCAAATTTGTAATCAGATTATTGATTATTCCAGCACAATTTGCTTCAGAAAACACTTGTCCTTGTACCTGTAAAATAAGGGATTCTGAAACCTAATTTGCAATTCTGTGAAATAATGTCATCATAGCACTATTTCCTACTGTAAACCGAACTATGGGTGTAGAATTGAAAGAAAAAGAAGACAACTGTCTGTGGAAAAACAGATCTATATTGATTGTCATGTGTATCACATTAAAATAACTAATATTTACATTATTTAATTCACAAATGTATATAATCACTTTGCAAATTGGAATATCTATTTAATATTTGCACAACAAAATATTTATATTTCCTCATCTATATAGTTATCCAATTTTTAAGTGCCTACTTTCTTTCACTTTTGGAGAGGCACAAGAGATTCATCAGCAGTTCAAATAAACCAATTACTGAATTATCTTTCTTTAAAAAAAACCAAACCCTCCTCAGCATATATTAGACCAGCAACAACCACCACGTTTCCTAAGCTCAGCCCTGTGTACTTCTCCTTGATTCGTACAACATATTGTGATGATGGGCCACTTATAAAAGTCACTGAATTCTTCAATGCACCTAAAGGACAATGGGACAGCATTTTGATATGAAAATATCTGAAGCTCTGACCAAGGCGTAACAATTTTTCATACCTTGAGAAGGAAATGCGTTAAGAAAGTGTAAACAATGTTGTTGTTAAGAAATGTTCGCTCATCCATTAGGATGCATTTAATATACTCTGCAAACACAGGATCTTCACATAGGAGCTTGATGCAATTCTTTGACATGGAAGACTGAAAAGAGAAAGGTGATCAGAGCTTCACAATTAGTATTCCAACTGAATCATTGTGGATATGTGATTTCAACTTGTTAGAGATGTTACACGTAAGTCATTCATTGGAATAGAACTTTTCAGAATTTTCTAGGAGAGTAAATATAGCACCAGACTGTAACAATTCCTCAGTATCTTTCAGCCTGTCCTTTATTAATAAAATAATAAATTGATTAAAATCAACCTCTGTTGTGCTGCTCACAATAAACTAGTACATTTGGATTTATTAGAATCTCAGCAACTTTTAGAAAAAAAGTCTAAGTCTGCAGCAGGAGAAAGCCTGTATGAAAATGCCATTCATCGTCTGTCATTAAATGATGATCAAACACACACTTTTACTGTTCAGATAAAAACATTCCATTTAGACATAAATTAATTTTACCTGACTTTGGCAAAGCTCAGTCCAAAGTTTGGGAAACAAAGCTAGATGAAGAGGTAAGCCTTCATATGCAACAAGAACACCTAAAAATAAAAATGCAATTAAGTTCTTAAGATTATAAAGATATAGATATGCCAGAAATACAGTTGCTTATCTCTTAACACTTAAGAAGAAAACTAGGTATCACGAGCAATATAAACTGCCATGAGAGTTGTTAGTTAAATAAATAATTGATTTTAAAAGGCATAAACTACAGTTTAACTGTAAAATAAACCAAATCTATAGTCACTACCCAAATGACCTTGCTCCAATTTCCAATCAAAAATCATGTTGTGTTTAATAGTAATTTCAATATAAAAATCCTGCATATATTTACTCAAATTCACTATGTTTATCATGTTTTACTCTTAGATAAATGTAGTTACCCTGCCTTTCTTATTTATTCTACAGTTAAATAGCAATGTGGCAACAATTTAAATAAAATGCTTTATCTTTGAATTTACAAGTAGGCTTCTGCTAAAAAGAAAGATATTAATTCATTTAATCCCAACTTGCTATTTTAGCAAATCAGGTGGAAAACTGAATAAAGCAACTCTTCACGTAATTTTTATAAAAGAGAAAATATTTAATTTACCTTCAATGAATTTAAAAATTAAATGCTTATTAATTCTGATGTTGCAATTTACTCTTCTATATACACAAAGTGCTAAGCAGTAGCCTATGCACTAAATAACAGGTTTTGTCAACTAATGTGCTTGTTAACTCAAAAAGGAATCTTTTGGGCATGGCACAAATTCATACTTACTCATTTTCACTAAAGTTTCTGTGAATTTCTCACAGTTGATGGCAACTCGGCATAAGAGATGGATGAACTGATGGTATGAAAAAAAGTAATCTAGTAGCATACGGTCATAAACCTCATCTTTACCCTAAAGATTTAAAGAAAGTTATGTTTACAAAATAAAAACATGAAAAGTATAATATCTAAGTGTGAAAAAAATGAACAGTTTTCAAAGGACTATGATAAATTCTTGCTAAAAAAAACTACAGAACTTGGTTCAGGAATTATTTACTACAAAACTTGGGAATTTTAGGAATTATTAAAACTTACACAAATGTGTAGAACACCTAAGATGTTAAAAAGAATGCACTTTTTCCTTATTTGCCACTTTTTCATTCTCAATTTAACACTGAATATATCTGGGATCCAAAGTATTTGTAGGGATTTTTTGGGATCAAAGATGTAAGCAACAGATAGAGGCATTTTTCTTCTTTCTCTGTTATGAAAACTATCATAATAAAACTGCCACTGGAATTTTGTTACATCTGTGATAAATTAAGCCAATGAATGATAATTAAACCAAATACATTCAGAAGTGCAGTTCTCATCACCAACAACCACATCACAATTATTCTTAAAATTCATCATTCAAGGCTTATCCTTGATTGTAGGTGTTACTTTATGTAACATCAAATGTTTTACATAAAGGAAACATTTACTTTCCTGATACATAATTTGTTGTAATTGAATTTTAAATTCAAGATCCTTATTTAATTTTTTTAATGATTTGTAGTGCATTTTAATTAAATAATTGTAAGTTGCTTAGTGTCGCTTTGTTAAGATGGATGGCATATAAGTTTGGTAAATAAATAAAATAAATACCTTGTTAGCTTCTACCATTGTAGGCAAAAGGCACATATTAAGTTCAGGGCGAGGTGGGCGGATATTACTTTTGCCTCCTATCAATTTCAGATTTTCACGGCATGGGAAATAAGGACCAAGAGACACTGCAGTAGAAACGAAAAAGGAGAGGCATTAAACAAATGTGTACATTTCATCTTTGCAAAGAGTAGCCATCCCAATTCTCTTCCCAAAAATAAAAGATAAAAAAATATTTGTTCTTTAGGTAGATGAACGAACAGAAAATGTAGACAGAATAGTAAACTTAAAGTTAAAAAAAGGAAATGGTATATAGTTTACCAGTTACTTTTTGTTGCTCAGAAAACCAACTAGCCACTGTTATTTTATTTAAAGTAATATAACTTCAAATACATAAATAGATGTAAAGCCATTAACTTCATGATCTACTTTTTATGTTTGACTGCTGCTAATACTGCTATCCTCCATGAAAATGTAATTGCCACTGCTATAAGGAGTCCCTTCACAGCTCCTCATGTCAGACAGGCTGAAACAATCAACATTTATTCTGAAAAAGGCATGACTGAGGACCATATGGCAAAAGGCAAGGAGGAGACAAAAAGCAACTGCCAGCCTTTTACCCTAGAGCAATGGTGGCAAACCTATGGCATGCATGCCAGAGGCGGCAGGCAGAAGCCTCTCTGTTGGCATGTGCGCCATTGCCACAGCCCCGTCTCCCCCTACAGTCCCCTCACTAGCAATCCCCCCGGAAGAGAGTTGCCCGTGGGCATGGCCCGTGTGGAGCAGCGCAGCCAAGGACATGGAAGCCGGGCAGCAGGGACAAGACTCCGCCCTCGCACCCCGTTACACACAGATGATGCTGCGGAGCATGGGCAGAGGGTGTGGCCATGGTGCTGCAGGGCCGCCTGGGCGATCTGCTGTGGCAGGCTGTGGAGGCGGTAGGTGGCCCTGTGGGCGGGCAGGGCAGGAGATGGAGCGGGTGGGGGTGGAGTGGGGGCGGGCAGAGTGGTTTTTGGGCACTTGGTGTTTAAAAGGTTCGCCATCACTGACCTAGAGGATGAGCCCTGCTACCTTATGGTACCTAAGAGTCATTCCAGAGCCAAACAATAGTTATTCTTTTCCTCTTTAAAGCTTTGAAATAATGTTATTTTGTGCCTGACACACAAGTAGAATTTTAAACCTGCAGGCTTTCTCTGCCCTTTTTTCTTCTTTTTTATATTCTTTCTATAGCAGAGACCAATGACTTGCACCCAGAGACTTTATTATTATTTTTAGCTTCTCTAGACAGCTTAGAATAGGGAGCAGAATACTACTCTTTACTATCCATGCAGTTGCATTCTGCACCAGTTGAAGTTTCTAAATGCTTTTCAGGGGCAACCTCGTATAGTGTGTTTTATGGTAGTCTAAATGAGAGGTTGTAAGAGCATGGGTTACCATGAGCAGGGCCTCCCAGTCTAGGCTATGCTAGGCTAAACAAACCTACATGCTTAGGAAAGGGTAACTGTAGTGGCTGGTATCTTATTAATATATATATATAATATAGATCCTTCATAGTTGTGGGATTGTGGAAAATTTCCTTACCCTCCACCTTTTTCTGCTTTTTATTTTTCAGTCTTTTTTTTTTCATTTGATTTTTTTCCCCTTCAACTTTCTTATGGAGATTTCTATTATCTGAATTGTAAGTAAAGTACAGGCAGCTCTTGACTTACAATCACAATTGGGACTAGATTTCCCACTGTTAAGCAAGGTGGTTGTTAAGCGAGTCATGCTCAATTTTATGACCTTATTTTTGCTGTGAAGTGCCCAAATTTTTCAAGTAACTGAATTTTGATCAGGTAACTTTGAGGATGCAGTCATAAATGCAAGGACCAGGCATAAGTCACTTTTTTCAGTACCTTTGGAATTTTGAACAGTCATTAAACAAACGGTTATAAGTTAAGGATTTATACATATTCACTTACATGGATATGATGGAATTATTTTTAAGACGAGCAATTGGCTCAAGAAGGGAGAAAGAGAGAAATGAAGATAAAAAGCAGAACTGAAACCACTTAAAAGTAGTAAAAGATTGTCCAATAACTGCTATTTTTATCACATTTTATCACATGCAATATAATCGATACCACACAACAAAATCCAATCCCTCTGTCCAGTGATACTAAGGCAGCTCTCCCAAGGCAATGTGTATTTGGGCAACTATGACAGTTAAATAGCTCCCTTGGTTGATGTTATCCCAGCAGCCATCAAAGCCTCCACAATTATTCCAGGAAAGGAAGACCCGTGTGATACTATAGCAGAGAATACTTCACAAGAGATTTGAGGCCTTGGCACTTGCATCCAAAAATCTGTCTGTAGACAGAGAAAACAGCACATCTATGTAATTTGTGTAGCTGCTGGGACAGATTTTCTATAGGACATGCTTCAAATTGGGATACAAATTGGGAGAGGCAGATATGGCGGGAGCAGAGGACCATATCAGGTTAGGGGAGCACGCACACGCTATTTACAAGCTTGTGGGTGCTCCGGTCCTCAGGTCTCTACTCGGCTCCCAGGAGACCTAGATCCCCCGGCCCGGGATCATCGGCTGTTGTTGTGCAACGCCAGGTCCGTGGTAAATAAGGCCCCCCTCATACAAGAT
>NW_015388252.1:129329-134206 GCF_001527695.2 Protobothrops mucrosquamatus | reverse complement strand
TTTAATTGGAAACACAGCTGATAATATTTGGTTTTAATTCGGCTTTTATCGGGGTTTATTCTTTTGTATTTTTGTATTTTTGTATTGTGTATTTTTTGTATTTTGGGTATATTATTTGTTTTTAATATGCTGTGAACCGCCCTGAGTCCTATGGGAGAAGGGCGGTATACAAATTAAAATAATAATAATAATAATAATACATTTCATGGATTGTAATATGGTAATTAGGATTTTGAGTGCAAGATTCCCTTTTTGTGGGAACCACTTTATGTATTTGATATGGAAACATTTAAGATCGATAAAACGGGTGAACAGATGCTGAGAATACTTATCTTTCCAAATGACACACACCTAGACCATTCTAAAGAAAGCTCCAGATCAAGTGTTATTTATTTTTAAAAGATTGATAGAGCTTTCCATATTGTAACTATAACCCGGGGCAGCTCACAAGACAATAAAAACAGCAACACCCCCACCCCCACAACCTCTCATTTCATCCTACGGCAACACTATTCCATGTACCAACATATTATCTTCTGAGTTCCAGTCTCATTCTATCCCTATTTCCCTTTCCACTAAAAATGGAAAAACTACAGGTATTTCTCAGATTATAATGGCAAAGAACCAACGTGAGCATTCCCAGTTGCCATCATTAAGCAAGGACTGCATGTGGTCACAAATTCTGATGTTGGAAATAAGGGGAATAGTGCCCCCTGCCCTTTGAAGCACTCTTTCCCCAGCAAGTCCTTGCCCATCAAGCCTTCTGAAATGTATTGTACTTGGCTTTTTTCACAAGCATTGGGGAAGCATGAGGCTATAGTCCAGTGAAGTTGTTTGTTAATATATGAGATTGGGGATGGGGGAAAGACTGGGCGTTTGTTTTTTTTTTTTTACTGCTTTTGTTGTTTCTACAGTGAGGGGAAAAAATATTTGATCCCCTACTGATTTTGTACATTTGCCCACTGACAAAGAAATTATCAGTCTATAATTTTAATGGTACATTTATTTTAACAGTGAGAGACAGAATAATAACAAAAAATCCAGAAAAACGCATTTCAAAGAAAGTTGTAAATTGATTTGCATTTTAATGAGTGAAATAAGTATTTGACCCCTTCGCAAAACATGTTGGCAAGCAGAGAGGTTAGACGTTTCTTGTAGTTGGCCCCCAGGTTTGCACACATCTCAGGAGGGATTTTGTCCCACTCCTCTTTGCAGATCCTCTCCAAGTCATTAAGGTTTCAAGGCTGACGTTTGGCAGCTCGAACCTTCGCCTCCCTCTACAAATTTTCTATGGGATTAAGGTCAGGAGACTGGCTAGGCCACTCCAGGACCTTAATGTGCTTCTCCTTCAGCCACTCTTTTGTTGCCTTGGCCGTGTATTTTGGGTCATTGTCATGCTGGAAATACCCATCCATGACCCATTTTAAATGCCCTGGCTGAGGGAAGAGGTTCTCACACAAAATTTGACAGTAGATAGGCCCGTTCATCGTCCCTTTGATGTGGTGAAGTTGTCCTGTCCCCTTAGCAGAAAAACACTCCCAAACGTAATGTTTCCACCTCCATGTTTGACAGTGGGGATGGTGTTCTTGGGATCATAAGCAGCATTCCTCCTCCTCCTAACACAGTGAGTTGAGTTGATGCCAAAGAGCTCGATTTTGGTCTCATCTGACCACAACACTTTCACCTATTCTCCTCTGAATCATTCAGATGTTCACTGGCAAATTTCAGACAGGCCTGTACATGTGCTTTCTTGAGCAGGGGGATCTCGCAAGCACTGCAGGATTTCAGTCCTTCACTGCGTAGTATGTTACCAATTGTTTTCTTGGTGACTATGGTCCCAACTGCCTTGAGATCATTGACAAGATCCTCCCGTGTAGTTCTGGGCTGATTCCTCATCGTATCATGATCACTGAAACTCCACGAGGTGAGACTTCCTGTTTCCGCTAGCAGCGTCATCGGCTGGGAGACTCGGGATGCCGAGCTCTTCAGCTGAGTTTCTTCTTGTTTGGGGACCCTAAATGGGCCAGAAACCGCCCCGGAGAGGTGGCTGAAGGAAGGTACTTCCAGGGATCTAGGAAAGACGGTGGTCTCTCCGATCGGTCCAGGAGAAGCCTCCCAGAAACCAACAGAAGAAAGTCTAGCTAACTCTTTGTCTAGCCCTAGCTGTAAGCAAACGGAAGTCAAGAAGTTCTACCTAAACTGATTGTAAACAGTGTGTTTGAAGCTGGGTAAGAACTAATTTTCTCTATCCTACTTATTTTCCTGGAAAAAAAAAGAACTCCCAAGAAGCAAAAATACCTCCGAGAGTGAAAAAAGGGGAGGGATTCTCCCCCACTTTTTGGCTATTGGAAGCTGCGAATTTAACTCTTTAAGGAGAAAAAGAAAACTGAAAAATGATCCAACACTGACACCTACTGGTGGAACTTTAGTAAATACAGCTGTTTAGAGAAAGTGATATTAATAGAAACAATGGATGTTTTACAAGAGGAAATATACGATATGCTACAATCTATTCAAAGGACAACTATTTTAAACCACAAAGAAATACAAAACAACTTTGAAAGTATAAGTCAACTCATCTCCAATTTAAGTTCACTTCAAAAAAACCCTCAGGAGAACACAGCAGAGATGTTGGAATATAAATCAGAGGGAAAAGACTTAAAGATGGACCTTTACAAAATCAAAAAGTATGATTTAATTCAAGTGGAAGGAAAGACAACTTATACTTCAACATTACAAAACAAAGTGGAAGATAAGAGAAGGGACTTTGATGGAAAGAAGAGTACAAGTGCTCAGGACAGAGATATTGATTCACTTTCTATATCTACAGGAACACCTACAATCGTATGGGAAAACCTTTGGATTCAGCAAAGTATATTGATCAAGAAAGATTCCGGGCAAAGAAAAGAGATTAAGAAAAAAGAGGATGGGACATATCAGAGAAAATATTTAAAAAGGAAACATGTGTTTGAATATGGTTAAAAAAATAGAAAAAATTTGAAACACACCATTCTAAGAGGGATGAAATGTTTTAGATACTTAAACATGACTGAATTCAAGAAAAGTACATATATATATAAATGAATTAGAGTTAAGGGATTAGATGACTAGATTTATTTGAATAGAATGTCTAAAGATTAAATATATTCTTAACGATGATTAAAAAGAATAAGAAATTTGAGAAAATAAATACTATTAATCTAGGAGGGATATATATTCTAAGTACTATGTTATTTTCTCTGTTCTGTTATTACTGCTTTCTTCTATTCTTTTTTTTTTTTTTATAATTTTTTTTCATTCTTTTTCACTCTTTTTTACTTTTATATTTAATACTCAAGAAACATAAAAATGTGAGATGGCTTATAAGGAAAAAATAGAATCAAGTCTGCCAATGTAAATGTAACTAACTGCTACCAGTAAAAATACTTAGAACTTAGTGGGAGAAATAAACTAAAATAAGGACTGTAACAGGATTGATGATAAGGCAATCCAAATGAATGGAAAGAAAAGAAATGTATTAATATGATGATTATTCTTTAGGAATATTGGAAAAAATATATACTAAATTGTCATTTATTAAAACAATAAGAATTGTATTAACGCAATGTTTGCAAAAAAGGATGTTTCAGGGAAAGAGGAAAGTAAACAAAATTAATATATGAAATACAAACTATAGAAATTAATTGTTAAGGACTGTTTTTACAAATGTAACCCAGACACCACACTGTTTACCAACTATTGAATGACCTATGTTTGTGTAAAAAATCAATAAAAAATATAATTAAAAAAAAAGAAACTCCACAAGGTGAGATCTTGTATGCAGCCCCAGACCGAGGGAGATTGACAGTTATTTTGTGTTTCTTCCATTTGCGAATAATCGCACCAACTGTTGTCACCTTTTCACCAAGCTGCCAATCCTGTAGCCCATTCCAGCCTTGTGTAAGTCTACAATCTTGTCCCTGACATCCTTGGACAGCTCTTTGGTCTTGGCCATGGTGGAGAGTTTGGAATCTGATTGATTGCTTCTGTGGACAGGTGTCTTTTATATAGGTAACAAGCTGAGATTAGGAGCACTGCCTTTAAGAGAGTGCTCCTAATCTCAGCTTGTTACCTGTATAAAAGACACCAGGGAGCCAGAAATCTTGCTGATTGATAGGGGATCAAATACTTATTTCACTCATTAAAATGCAAATCAATTTAAAACTTTTTTGAAATGGGTTTTTCTGGATTTTTTGTTGTTATTCTGTCTCTCACTGTTAAAATAAACCTACCCTTAAAATTATAGACTGATCCTTTCTTTGTCAGTGGGCAAATGTACAAAATCAGCAGAGGATCAACTAATTTTTTCCCTCAGTGTAAATTGTCCATGGTTATGGTACGTAAGATGGGAGGCTATATTAGTCTTATAAATAACAAACAAACAAAAAGCAATATCTTTTAGCCTCAATGGCTGTAACAAAGATTTATCTTCCTCTTTCAGTAGGGATATGTAATTTTAAAAATCTCAATTTGTAACAGTAATACTAATCTAATGATTACTATTAGAACAAATCACTATTATTTGAACTTGCTTTCAAATCTCAGATGTTTAGGAAAAAGAAGAGATGACCACCTGTGTATATGGAGACTTTCTCCCTCTCTTTCTCTATTTATTTATTTAGGTAGAATGTTGATTTGATTTGATTTTGATTTTTGATTTTATTAAATTTATACCCCGCCCTTCTCCCGGAGGACTCAGGGCGGCTTACAGCCAGTTTAAAACAATGGTACAGTACAATACAAAATTTAAAAAAGATTAAAAATAACTATTCAAATTTGGCCGCTTCTACTAAAAATTTAATTTAAAACCCCTTTAAAATACCCCTAGGCCAGTCCTG
>NW_015388252.1:92147-129252 GCF_001527695.2 Protobothrops mucrosquamatus | reverse complement strand
CAGTAGTCCAGGCGGGAGGTGACAAGAGCATGAGTGACTGTGCGCAAGGCATCCCGGTCTAGAAAAGGCCGCAACTGGTGCACCAGGCGTACCCGGTAAAACGCCCCCCTGGCCACAGCCGCCAACTGGTCGTCCAGTGTCAGCCGTGGGTCCAGGAGGACCCCCAAGTTGCGAACCCTCTCCGAGGGGGCCAAGGTTTTGGCATCAGGAAACAATGCCTTGACAATATGCTGTTCACTCTAGGCTGCCTAAAATATATTTTTCTGACGGAGAAGAGTATTTTTCAAGAACAGTCTAAGAGTAATAAATTTAAAACATCTGTGAATAATTGAATGCCTTGGGTTAATTAGGTTGGTCATATTCTTTGCAGTTAATTGAATTTATTCTCGCCTCTCAAACTACTTCCTGCCTCAAAGTAAATCTGTAATCTCAAAACTATTTTATTATATTGTAAATTAGTATTTTTATGCACAAGTATAAATAACCTTGTCATCTGAATATACATACTTGGTATGTTGCTATGATGGTATGTGCAATGGTTGTGCTGGAGAAAAGGAACTAAAGTGTGCAGAAAATCATGAGGGCTTAACAGTACCAGTTCCTTGAGGACATCTGCAAAAGAAAAAAAAAGTCTCACATGTAATTATTTATTTATTGGACTTATCTGGTGCTTCATGGCAGCAGGGTTATGCTCTTAAAAAGAAATTTGCACTCTAATAAAGTTTGCATAAATGTTTTGTACAACTAGGAAAAACATAAATATGATCAGACCAGTAATTATTTGCTATAATTTAGGCATGATATTAAAATCTGGTTCATGGTTTATAGAAATGTTATTCGAACAACCCAATCTTCAGTATCATTCACTTTAAGTATTTTATAGCAATTTACAAAAATAAAATATTGCAACCAATATAGCGTTCTTGTTTGTTTTACGGTATAATCAGCCTATAAATTTTAAGTTTTATCCATTGCATCTTATACTGAACCAGAAGTTGTTCAAGAGGATTCCTTGCTAACTTTCTCTAATGATTAGTTGTGATGAGAATATGCAGACTTCAGCAGCTCCAAATGAATCTTTAGATGCCAACTCAGAGACCATTTCATGATTAACCAGAACATCTGGTTCAACATCTGCCTCCTGCCATCAGCTCTTCCCGTGAGTGGGGCAAATTGTTAATCACTACCTTTGTTATCCAGTTTATACTTCTGGTCACAGTTCACCAAGAAATGTTGCCACTGATTGAACACAAAGTTAATTATTATGCTAGTTATGCCTTCACTTTGGACAAACCCCAATTACTGCAGTGCTTAACCAAACTTGGTCAGACTTATTAATACTTGAATGGGAGCCCACCAGAACTACCAGGCCTGTAAACAATATTGAGAAATTGAAAATAACATCTAGATGGCAAACTAGTTCCATCTTACTGCAAAAAGCTACATGGACCTGTGCATGAACTAACTATTATTCTTGAGAAGTAACATAGCTATTAGTATAAGTAAAGCTGAGGAGAAAAAAACAGTGCTAGGAAAGTGGAAAGAAAGAGAAGACGATAACTAGCCTCAAGATGGATGGACTCTAATTTTTCTTTTATTATTTTTATTTGTATTAGTTTTTTATTATAATTATAATTGTAAACAAAATTATTATAAAAAAGGGAAACTATCAACATTGACAATGACTTGATGGCACATAATCAATCAATCAATCAATCAATCAATCAATCAACGAATCATTTAGTTAAGCCTTAATCTTTAACTCTACTGACCACAATTACATCAGAAATGGAAGAATATCTACTTTATTTATCTTTAATGTAATCGATGGATAATCAGAGATAAAAGAAAATGCATTAGGTTTAATATACTTTACCTATACAAGCATTTCTAAGTTCCGGAGGACTGTAGGAATTTAGCAAAGTTAAAAGTTTATGGGCAAATTCTATCCGCTCCTGCCATTGGATAAGTGCTTGTTTCACATCTGAAAATATACAATTAAATTAATATAGTTTACAACTCTGCCACATATATAGGTGATTGATAGTGACGTTGGTTCTCATCTATTTTATTTTTTAAAATAAAAACTTACATTTAATAAATAATATCCAAACCTTTTCTTTGCAGATATGGCCGGGTAGATTTGAGGACGGAAAGAAATATGGACAGAAGCTCTACCAGATCTCCAGTTACATGGCAAGCGGTGGCTTCATGGTACATCATGTGCAGTGTATTGAAGGACTGCCAAAATATATATATTAAATTTTATAGCATATTAATAACATATAAAAATAGCACTCTACATACAAGTTATCCTAATTTACCTTATTTTGCAATATCCCACCCCCCCAAAGACTAAAATAATAACAATAATACTCCTACCTCAGTCATCAGGATTAAGCCTCTGTTAAATATGACAAGAAGCCGATCCTCATCAGTTTCTAATAATATTCGGAAGGCACTTGGAGCAAAACAGTAAAAAAAATTGTGAAGTTAAAATCTGTCTTATTATAGGCACAGTGGTTGCATCCTAAACAGAATGCACAACATTAAAATACTGTTTTGATTTCCAAATCTGATCTTATACTATCACTATCCTTTTTTTATCCTTACTAGGAAAACATATAATGGAAGAAAGGGCATGTCCAAGAAAAAAACAATTCTGTATGTTTCAGTGAAATCTCTGCAAAGTTCACTCGGTGCTGAGAAGATTTGAACTACCGTTGCCACTTAGAAAGCTAAACACTGAAGTGAGTAACAAACAAAATTTACTTGACAACACAAATAATTAAAGAAATGGGATTGATGCATCTGATATTACAAAGACATTGGTAAGTCCTGTGGCAAGATATAAAGATGCTGCCAAATTTCCTTTCCCAATTACAAACTCCATATAGGAATCTCAAGAATATCTCATTTTAGAAAATAACAGTAGCAGACATTTTAACAACTTTTTATCCCCAACAATTAGCCATTTTTTTCCTACAGCTGTAGCATACTACATCCCTTCATGGATCACTGCCTTGTCATGGTGAGGAGGCATGCACAGTACAATGAAGCTATGAGCTATGCCATGCAGGGCCATCCAAGATGACGGGTCACAGTAAAGAGTTCTGACAAAATGTAGTCTACTGGAGAAGGAAATAGCAACCCACTCCAGTAGCCTTGCCAAGAAAACCCCATGGACAGTATCAAAAGGCTAAAAGATATGATGCCGGAAGATAAGCCCCGTAGGTCAGAAAGTGTCCAATATGTTACTGGAGAAGACACAGGGCAATTACAAGCTCCATAAAAAGTGAAGTGAAAGGACGCTCAGCTGTGGATGTGTCTGATGATGAAAGGAAAATCTTATGCTGTAAAGAACAATATTGCATAGGAACCTGGAATGTAAGACCTGGAGTGTATGAATCAAAGTAAAGCGGATGTGGTCATGCATGAGATGGCAAGAATGAACACTGACTTTTTGGGAATCAGGGGATGGGAATGGACAAATTTAATTCAGATGACCATTGTGTCTATTATTATGGGAAAGAATCCCTTAGAGGAAATGGAGTAGCCCCCATAGTCAATAAAAGAATGGGAAATGCAGTACTGAGGTACAATCTCAAAAATGACAGAATGATCTCAGTTTGAATCCAAGACAAACCATTCAATATCACAGTAATCCAAGTCTACGACCCAATTACTGATGCCGAAGAGGCTGAAGTTGACCGGTTCTATGAAAGTCTAATAAAACCTTCTAGAACTACCAGTAATACCAAAAAAATAAGTCCTTTACATGATAGGGGATTGGAATGCTAAAGTAGGAAGTCAAAAGGTAACCAGAATTAACAGGCAAATTTAGCCTTGGAGTACAAAATGAAGCAGGGGAAAGGCTAACAAGTTTTGTCAAGAAAATATTCTGGTCATAGCAAACTCTTTTCCAACAACCCAAGAGATGACCCTACACATGGATATCACCAGATGGCTAATACTGAAATTAGGCTGATTATGTACTTTGCAACCAAAGATGGAGAAACTCTATAGTCAATAAAATCATGACCTAGAGCTAACTATGGCTCAGATTATGAGCCTCTTATTGCAAAATTCAGGTTTAAATTGAAGAAAGTAGAGAAAATCACTAGGCTATTCAGGTGTGACCTAAATCATATTTCCTTATGAATATATATATTGGAAGTGATGAATAGATTTAAGGGATTAAATTTGGTAGACAGAGTGTCTGAAGAATTATAAACAGAGGTTCAAAACATTGTATAGGAGGCAGCAACTAAAAACATCCCAAAGAAAAAGAAATGCAAGAAAGCGAAGTGACTGTCTGATGAGGCTTTACAAATAGCTGAGGAAAAAAGGAAAGTGAAAGGCAAGGGAGAAATGGAAAGATATACCCAGATATTTCCAGAGAATAGCAAGGAGAGATAAGAAGGTCTTCTTAAATGAATAATGCAAAGAAATAAGAGGAAAACAATAGAACGGGAAAGACTAGAGATCTCTTGAAGAAAACTGAAGACGACCAAGGGAATGTTTTGTGCAAAGATGGGCACGATAAAGGGCCAAAAATGGTAGAGACATAACAGAAGCAGAAGAGATTAAGAAGATGTGCCAATAATAAACAGAAGAACTATACAAGAAAGATCTTAATGTACCTGATAACAACGATGGTGTGATCACTGAAATAATAGATGGAAACTAATCAAGGAGAGAAACAACATGGAATTAAGGAGAAACTTCCTAACATTGAGGACAATTAACCAATGGAATAGCTTGCCTTCAGAAGTTGTAGATGCTTTATCACTGGAGGTTTTTAAGAAAAGACTAGCTAGCCACCTGTCTGAAATTGTATAGGGTCTCCTGCTTGAGCAGGGAGTTGGACTAGAAGATGTCCACGGTCCCTTCCAGCTCTATTCTGATTGATATTAAATGATGGGCTGGATGAACCACAAGCCAGAATTAATATTGCTAGCATAAATATCAACAACCTCAGATATGCAAATGATACCGTTCTAATGGCAGAAAGTGAAGAGGAACTAAAGAGCCTCTTGATGAGGGTGAAAGAGAAGAATGTAAAAGTTGGCTTGAAACTCAACATTAAAAAAAAACTAAGATTATGGCATTTGGTCCTATTACTTTCTGGCAAATAGAATGGGAAGAAATGGAAGCAGTGACATATTTTATTTTCTTGGGCTCCAAGATCACTGCCGACAGTGACTGCAGTCATGAAATTAAAAGATGTTTGTTCCTTGGAAGGAAAGCTATGACACACCTAGACAGCATATTAAAAAGTAGAGGTTATCACCTTGCTGACAAAAGTCTGTATAGATAAAGCTATGGTTTTCTCAGTAGTAATGTATTGCTGTGAGAGTTGGACTATAAGGAAAGGCTGACTGCCAAAGAACTGATGCTTTCAAATTGTGGTGCTAGACAAGACTTGTTCCTTGGACTGCAAATGAGACAATCCTAAAAGAAATCAACCCTGACTGTTCTTTGGAAGGACAGATATTGAAGCTGAAGCTCAAATACTTGGGCCACCTAATAAGAGACGATTCATTGGAAAAGACCTTGATGTTGGAAAAGATTGAAGGCAAAAGGAGAAGGAGATGACAGAAAATGAGAGGGTTAGATAGTGTCATTGATGCAACGACTATGAAAATTCCGGGAGACAGTGGAGGACACAGGGGCCTGGTGTGCTATGGTCCATGTGGTCGTGAAGAGTCAGACATGACTTAGTGACTGAACAACAACAAAGCATACTGCAATAATAAAATACACAGAAAAACACTAAAATCACTCTATAAACTCTTAACATTTCTTCTAGATCAATACTCCAAACATGAAATACCTTATTAAAGTAGTCCAGCATGACCGTCCATCTAAGCAGCGAAGGTAACAGCTTATAGTAGTTTTTTTAAATTGCTTAATGTCTTCCAGTTCTTCCTCTCTCATATCAGGCCTCTGAGCTACAAAGAGTTGCATGAGATTAAACAGTTCTTCCACTGCCTAAATAAAGAGAAGAAATATCATGAGGCTTATTGAAAAAAAATCCCAAATTCCAGTTATTGTTTGTAAAGTAAATACTTATGCACTCTTGTTTCACATGTTCTCGGGCTTTTACTTTTTTCTATATTTCCTTTTCCAGCTCTGCAACTTGAACTATGTTTTAAGCTGAAGGAAAAATGGACCAAACTAATACAAATAAACACAGTGAATCTTCATTTAAATGGACCAGTTCAGGGAAAATATCCATTGCTCCCGAAGACCCATTAAATATGAAAGCATGTTAGTTACATAACAATTTACAAATCACATAAAAGATATAGTTAGCTCAAATGTAATTGCTTCATCTGGATTACTTTTGTGCATCATGACTTATTTAGTAATTCAGGGGCACATCTGGGTGAAAATCTGATCCACTGTATTCTAAATCTATTAAATGGGGTCTGTTAAATCCAGGTTTTATTCTATGCTGGCCTATTACTGAAAACTGGATTTAGTATATATTTTATATATCTTATATAAAGGTAAAGGTTTCCCTGTGAGTCATGTCTGACTCTAGGGCTCGGTGCTCATCTCCATTTCTTGGCCGAGGGAGCCACGGATGTCCAAAGACAATTGCCATGGTCATTGGTGGCCAGCATGGCTATAAGCCAAAGGCACACGGAACGCTGTTGTCTTCCCACTGAAGTGATACCTATTAATCTACTTGCACTTGCATGCTTTTGAACTGCTAGATGGGCAGGAGCTGGGGCAAGTAAAAGAGATCAGCCCATTGCATGGAACTCAGGTCTCCAACCTGGGCAGTCAGCTCTCCAGGTGAAAAGTTCAGTGTCTTTAATTGCTGAGCCATCGTGCCCTCCCCCCCCTCTCTCACACACACACAAAGTATATATTTATTATTCATCTCTCCCTCTCTCCCTCTCTCTCTTACATATTTACTATAAAAGAGCTATTTAATTTATATACCATTCTTCCCATTAAAAGAGCAAATTGTTTTGCTTCTCGAACTCAAGATATATTTTACCTCCTTCACACCAATCATATTTTATGCATTAGGTAGGGAGAATGGCAGTGATCTCAGTTGTAGAGGAACTGCCCAAATACTGATAATTCTACCAAGATGGTGGGACAATAAAGAAAGGAA
Organism: Protobothrops mucrosquamatus; assembly: GCF_001527695.2. Classification (NCBI taxonomy): domain Eukaryota; kingdom Metazoa; phylum Chordata; class Lepidosauria; order Squamata; family Viperidae; genus Protobothrops; species Protobothrops mucrosquamatus. The sequence continues at coordinate 122,117 of NW_015388252.1, read as the reverse complement.
ATGTATGGCATAAAAATAATTGTATCATAGCTGCCATCAGAAAATGATAGAACTGCTGGTAGACTGGATGAAAGTACTGTTGCAATTCCATTATGCCCGTCTTCTGAGAATTTTCTAGGACAGAGTTCAAATTAGAACCAAATATATATTTTTACTATTATCAACTGATCTCTTTGGATCTGGCAAAGAGATACAGATTTATTTTTCTGATATACTCCTACCATCTACCCCCTAAAAATGGTCCTTCCATAAACTGATGTTTTTAGTGCTGTTCTCTAAAAAATCTATTTCTCTTGTCTTTCACTATGTATGAATTTGACTTACCCCAGGATATTGGCTGGCATGTGGTGTGAGATTCTTAAATGCCCACTGGATATTTTGATGAGAAGCCAACTGTCTGGTAAATGCAGGGGATTGCTCGCAGCATAGCCGCAGAATGCCATAGTAGGCAGGTAGCATCCCACGGTTAAAAAGCACCACATCCTGGTCATCATGATCTGCTAGGATGTAATTGAAGGCAATGTTCTTGGTCACCACTGGATTCTGCACAATAAGGCGCACGTTCTCAGGGCAGTCAACACAGACATTGTACCAGAAGGAGAGCAGGGCCTGCTTATTATGATTGGTAGCAATAGCAGGCTCAGAAAGTTTAGGCTGAAAGAGGTTCCACAAATCCATGAAATAAGTAGAAAACATTAGTTTTTCTGTTTTGGAGATCAAGCAGTAAGTCATAAAACTGAAGTAGGGTACCAGCTTTGTAGTTCCATGCACAGCAGCATCAACATAAAGCTTAGCTCTTGAGAGAAGTCCAAGCAACACATTATAAACTTGATGAAGAACAACTGTAGTATCTGGACTAAGGGGAAGATCTCGAGTAGGGATATGCAGTGAGCGGGTAGATCGGAACATTTGTCGGAATGAATTGCTTGGAATAAGAGAAACCAGAAGATAGGCTGCAGCTGCAAAACAATAAACATACAGGTAAATGAAGCAGCCAGACTTTTTGGCTGTGCACATTCACTTTGAAATAAAATTTGTGTTTTTTTGTTTAAAATTTGTTCACAAATTTGACCATATGACACAACTTATAAAAGAAAAATATACTTATTGGCAGAGAGATCATAAAAACAAGCAGTGCTGAAACTTCAGTTTATTTCTTTCTAAACTGTTGCTGGTACTACTGAATATTGAAATGAATATTTGGAAATATTTCACTCATTAACTTTTAAATGTTGTTTTCTATACTAGGAAATAAATAAAATAAAATATTCACATTTTCACACATAAACAATGAAATTATTTATGGGAAATTAAGAAGAAGCCAATTATTTTCTGCTTAGCAACTTACAGGTTCTCACTCTAGGATAGTTATGAGCCAAAAGAAAGCGCTCTACCCAGTTCTCCATATTCTGCAGGACCCAGCTGTGGGCAAGCTTATTTCGTGGTGTCTGGACTGCCAGCCAATCCAGGCATTGAGATGGGTTGTACTCAATCACCTACAAATATTGGGAAAATGGACAAACATCATGAAACATAAAACAAGCATAAGACTATTGAATAGCACTCTATATATCAACAGTTCAGTTAGTAAATAGGCAGGCTGAATCTTTTACTACAGAGGCCCCAACCCTCAGTCCGCAAACAGGTAAGGAGCTGAGTTGTAAAGTGGTGGGTGAGCATGCAAAGCTTCCTTTGCGCATACATGGGATCAAGGTTGCATGCGCAAAACCATCTCCCTCCCCGCCGCTGGTCCATGGAGCAAGAAAGGTTGGGGACTGCTGTTTTACTAGTTTTATTTACTAACTGTAGCAAAAAAGGCTGCCAAAGGTACTATTCTCTGTCAGACAATAACTCTTTATTTCTACAATCTAGGAGTTTAAAAATTAAGTCTAATAATTTTTACAGCATAGACATTATATTGGTTATTTTTTCTCAATATTATGGAGATATGACAAATTTTTGAGTGTATTTAATGTAGGCATCCTTTACCTCCCATATCCTTTGAAGAATATATGATGCAAATGGTGGCATTCCTGGAGGTCCACCAGCAAATTCCATTAGCATAGTTAACAACTTGAAAAAAGGATTGGCTGCCTGAAGTTGAAAACAAGAAGAAAAAACTTATGTATATCATATAAGGAATCTATAAATAGTGGGTTTGTTTAAAAAAATTGCAAGTCATAACTGATTTTATTCAATGATTAACTTATGCTCATTTAAAGCAAATACTCTAAATGCACATATATACCAATCACTTTTGTTTATGGTTCTACAGTAAGTGAAGTTTGTGGTTCTAGTGTGTATTAAGTCTAACTTTTTGGATTGCATTTAATGATAATGTCAACGCTGCTAATATTGAATATTCTTGCTTTGACAAAATATGCAGAACTGCCTGGTATTTTTAGAGTTAATTCAGATGATGGTGGGAGGGAGGAGAAAGATAGGACAGTGTGGGGAAGAGAAGGAAGAGAACCTTTGCCCTTCCACTTGATAGGAGAACAGGGAGGGAACCTGCTGGTAAATTAATTGCTCAGGGGAAGAGAATTTCAGATCTTAGCATCCCTTCTGTCGTGCTGACATGTTGTAACATAATTAAAAGACTTTTTAGGAAAATAATGCCTGGAAGTTCTTTGAAGTGTTTCATTAGTCGGAACCTGACAGATAACATCGTATGTGAATATTATATATTCACATACAATGTTATCATTAAATGCAATCCAAAAAGTTAGATTTAAACAAAGCCCTTTTCTTAACTCTCAGAAGAATGTGAGCAGCCTCATCACCAGAGCTATTTATTGTTTATAATCTATACTACACCACAGAGAAGATAGAGTTTTTTATATGTTTGTCTCAGACAAATCTTAAAGCTGGAAACCTCCCAAAATATCCAAGAATATGGGTCAGAAGCAGGTATAGCATGGTCATTACCAAGAAGTTAACCTGTCCAGATGAGGCATTTATCCCAAACCTTAAACCCAGATTCTGGAATTAGCAATAAATCTTAATGTCAAGATTCATCTTTGGATTTACAAAGCAAATCATTTTAAACCAATTCAAATATTTGTCAGTGATCTTTAGTCAATTTGTGATCATGAATCATCAGACTGATATCTTTTCAGTTGATGTTATGCCTGTGTATACTGAAGATAATCATAGGCAACAGATAATTTTGAACTGGCATTCTGATGAAAAAGCCATCATGCAGTTCTGACTACCAAGACTAAGTAGAGTGTAACCTTAATGCTTGTACTGTCCCCCTTTCTATTTGGCCAGAGCCATGGATTTAATTATTTGTGTGGCAGCACGCTTATCTAATGTCTTAGTCCAGTAAAGAATAATTGCCTCAGTTATGTGAATTGTGACAGAGGAAAGTGCAGGTATAGCACAGTGGGACCATAAAATAATGCAGGATCATATTTCACTGCAAGGTCATTATACTGGGGACAAATAACAACTTTAAGAATGTTGAATATGACTATCAAATAATTTAATATATGGTAGCAAAATACTGTACTTTTAGACCATACCTCAGGAGTCAGCTTGGCTATAGATGTGAAAAGCATGGATACAATCTGTAAGAGAGGAAGAAATTCTTTCATCATATGCAATTCTAATGAAAATATTCCAGTTAGGCTCTCGGAGTGGATATAACTAATAACAGCTAGTAACTTACATGTTCTGCAAGTCTGTTGTTATATCGACAAAGGCTGAAAATAAGATTGCAGGTCTGCCTAATATTGATTCCATCTCGAATATGTTGGAATAAGAAAGGAAAACCCTGGAATAAATTCAATGTGTTACTGTAGCAGATATTTTAAAAGAACATCTTTTAAAACTATTAGTTGTTGTTTTTCATGTCCAGTTATTACCTTGCCTCCAGTTAATGCTGCCATATCATTTTGGGATAAAGTCAAGTGCCTAAAACACATATAAAGAATGGACCAATTTATTTCATTAATCAACCAATTAGTAAAAACAAAAATTGCTTTCCTGAATTTTCTTGGGAGTAGTCCATGTAAAACCACACTTTTAGGAAATCAGCCAGGTTGACAAATGCTAGGAAGCCATTAATTAGGAACAAGGAACAAACAAAAAAATAGGGCTCTTCTTTTCATAGTTCTGGATCAAAATCAGGAAACAAAATCAATGTAAATTGATTTTAATGGCAAAAATATGCAAAATGTGGGCTACAATCAAGCAACTGTTTTTGCCCTTTGAATGTTTTATATATGGCTGACAGCTTCAATTTAGAATGTTGACAGATGATTAGCAGCTCTACTGTTAGTCAAATAGTATTGACATACAGTGCATTCAAAAAGTATTCAGACCTTCACTTTTGTCGATTTTGTTATTTTGCGGCCTGATTCTACAGTTATTGGAATTCAATTTTTTCTCATTGATCTACACTTAATACCCCATAATGACAAAGTGAAAACAGAATTTTAGAAATATCTGTAAATTTATGAAAAAGAAAAAACTGAAATATCACATTGGCATAAGTATTCAGACCCTTTGCAACACTTGAAATTTAGCTCAGGTGCCTCTCATTTCTCTTGATCGTTGCTGACATGTTTCTACACCTTGAGTGGGGTTGAGCTGTGGTAAATTAAACTGATTGGACATGATTTGGAAAGGAACAGACCTCTCTATAGAAGGCTTCACAGCTGACAATGCATACTGTACCAGAGCAAAAGCTATTAGGTCAAAGAAACTGCCTGCAGAGCTCATAGACAGGATTATTGCAAGGAACAGATATAGGGAATGCTACAATAATATTTATGCTGCACTGAAGGTTCCTAAGAGTACAATGGCTTCCATATTTCTTAAATGGAAGAAGTCTGTCATAACCAGGACTCTTTCAAGAGCTGGTGACCTGGTCAAACTGAGCAATTGGAGGAGAAGGGCCTTAGTAAGAGAGGTGGCCAAGATACCGATGGTCCATCTGACTGAGCTCTAGATGCCGTGTGGAGATGGGACACAGTTCCAGAAGGACAAGCATCACTGCAGCCCTCCATCAATCTGGGTTTTGTGGCAGAGTGGCTGACAGAAGCATCTCCTCAGTGCAAAGCACATGAAAGCCCTCTTGGGAGTTTGCAGAAAAGCACCTGAAGGACTCTCAGACTGTGAGGAACAAGATTCCCTGGTCTGATGAAACCAAGATTGAACTGTTTGGCCTCATTCTAAACGCTATGCCTGGAGGAAACCAGGTACCACTCATCACCTGCCCAATATCATTCCAACAGTGAAGCATGGTGGTGGCAGCATCATGCTGTGGGGGTGTTTTTCAGCAGCAGGGACTGGGAGACTGTTCAGGGTTGAAAAGCTGAATGGAGCAAAGTACAGGGATATCCTCAATGAAAACCTGTTCCACAGCGCTCAGGACCTCAGACTGGGCCAAAGGTTCACTTTCCAATATGACAATGATCCTAAGCACACAGTCAAGACAGCACAGGAGTGGCTTAGGGACAACTCTGTGAATGTCCTAGAGTGGCCTGGCCAGAGCCCTGACTTGATCCATATTGAACATCTCTGGAGGGACCTGAAAATGGCTGTCCACCTATGGTCGCCATCCCACCTGATTAAGCTTGAGACGATTTGCAAGGAAGAATGGCAGAAAATCCCACAATCCAGGTGTGCAAATACTTATGCCAGCATGTGATATTTCAGTTTTTTCTTTTTCATAAGTTTACAGACATTTCTAAAATTCTGTTTTCACTTTGTCATTAAGGGGTACTGAGTGTAGATCAATGAGAAAAAAATAAACTTCAACAATTGTAGAATTAGGCTGCAGCATAACAAAATTGACAAAATTGAAGGGTGTCTGAATACTTTCCGAATGCAGTATATATTCACCATATAGGTTGAATAAATAAGGGAAAAGGATACAATCTTGTGCTCTTCTACTGGCCAGGGCCTAATGCAACAGAGGAACATTTGTACCACCATGCTTTATAGTTATAGCTGATTCTTATGAAAAATGCTCCCTTTGGTTTTCAACAGACATGTTATCTGGTACTATTTCCAAATTATTCCATCTTTGCCATATTTGTTCGGATCACATTGTTCCAGAAATCCTGGTCTTTATCTAGGTGTTCATGAACAATTTTTGGGTCTTGACCTGGTATTCTTTCTGGACAGTTGAGATTTCCTCCTGGCACACCGTTCATATAGATCTAATTTGTGCGTCTTCTTTCTAATGGTAGAATGGACACTTTGACCTCAGTAGTGGTGAGAGCTATCGGAAACTCACATAATGAAATTCAGGAATTTATAGAGACTTCTTTCACCATATTGTGTGAATACTCTGACTGAATTTGCTGGTGCGGTGTGACTTGAGCCAAATGGCAGTTGTTTGAACTAGAGTGGCCCAGCCAGAGCCCTGACTCAAACCCTATTGAACATCTCTAGAGGGACCTGAAAATGGCTGTCAACTGACAGTCGCCATCTGCATTTACAAGGAAGAATGGCAGAAAATCCCCCGTTCCAGGTGTGCAAAGTGAAGGGTCTGAATGCTTATGCCAATGTGATATTTCAGTTTTTTCTTTTTCATAAATTTACAGACATTTCTAAAATTCTGTTTTCACTTTGTCATTATGGGGTAACTGAGGGTAGATTAATGAGAAAAAAATAAACTTCAACAACTGTAGAATCAGACTGCAGCATAACAAAATTGACAAAAATGAAGGGGGTCTTAATACTTTCTGAATACTTCTGAATGAGGAAGAATACTTGATAATATACAGTAAACCATTAAATATATTTTGTATAGCTTAGGACCCCAAATACTCCAGAATCACTCCTGTGAATTGGGTGATATCATGAAGAATGGCCCTTTATAACCCCTTCTAACGAACATATTGCTTTTCAAGCTAGGTGCCTTGGCCATCTGATTGAAAAAACTAATTCTGGAGATGGCCAGATGGCACAATTAATGGATCAGATTTTTACTTTGTTAATCAATTATGACTGGCAGTAGTTCTCTGAGATTTTTGATGGACGTCTTTCACCACTTTACTTGGGAGATGGCAGGAATTGGACCTGAGATCTTTTTCATATGAATCATAAGACGTACTAGTAATCTGAGGCCTTGCCTACTTAGCATATATACAATTACTAAACTCTCTGATTTTGCACTGGTTCAAATAATCTCTACCACTTTGAGACTGTATTCTACTTTTTCATCAGTATAAACAAACCTAATAAAGGAAAAATGTTAGAGATGTCCGATGTGTATTATCTCAATATCTCAAAGGACATATACATATATGTATATAAGCCCATCCATGTTTCAACCAACCTCAAATTTTAAACCCAAATACTATGAAAAGTGTGCCACCTGTGAATAAGCTCATCAGCTTAACAACAGATGGGTTTATCCATGAGTGAATAAAGGATATATAGATACTTGTATGAAGTATTACTATATGTTTTCATCAATAAGCTGAACCCAATTTTGGATATATTTTGGCATCTGAAATTCTTGGCTTATAGGCAAGTACATAAGATATATGTAAAACCTTAAGCCAATCACATACAGGCCTTGATTGTAAGTTTTCTAGATTGGCTTGTGCTATCAAATAATATAAAAGGTGTTAAAAACCAGAATAGGTTTTTGCAGGTTTTCTTCTTTCTTTTCTTGCTTCTTTTACTCTTTATTACTTTGTGTTAGCTTTTGAAGTTTATAAAACTTTTAATAAAAAACATAAAAAACAGATGAATAAATGCAATACATAAACAATCTGATATATGTGAATACTCCTTACCTCTCTGATCGAGACTGTTCTACCAGAAGAGCTATCAGAGCAATCATCTTTTCAAGTGCAGCAGGCCTATATTTTTCTTCTGCTAAAGAAAGAATGTCTTCCTCCTCCTCCTCCTCTTCTCCTTCTTCTTCTGATAGTACCTCAACTTGTGGCTGACAAAAAAAGCAAAAAAATAATAATAATCTCCATCTCTCTCTCACACACTACAGATCTCTGCAAAAGGACTTATTTTACTAAATGAGCAAGGACAAATAATATTATTCTCTCCCTCTCCCTCTCTCTCTCTGTGTGTTTATGAGTGTTTAATCATGCTAAGCTTTAGAACTGCAATATATAATCCCAAATCTAGCTTCATAATCAAAATGTAGGTTAAAGATCTACTAGGAATAATACTGTAGAGATAATCTGTTTGGAAAAACTTAGAACAGAAGTAGAGCAAGGATCATGATAAATTTGTTAAAGACAATTTTTTGCAGTGTAGTCATGAAGTATCTCCTTGAAAAACTGTGACTGATCCACTAACGTGCCAATGAGAAATTAGGCTATAAAAGATTACTCCAGACTTACATTTTCAGGACCTTTAGTTCCCATATAGAAATGAACCATTGTTGAAATGGCTTGCAGAGAAAGCAAAAACTGGCTCTGGAAATAATTGAATATAAAATATGTAAGTAACAACTGTTTATATTCTGCCTTCTTCTCAAAATTGATTTTTGTAATAAACATAGAAATGCAAAGATTAAATAACAAAAATGTTAATGGCACTCAAGCTTAGAAATGAATAATAAATATAACAGCAGAATTCATGCAGAATCACTCACCTCCTCTTCTCCCATTTTGGCAAATTCATAAAGAAAGGCAAAGTATTCTGTGAGATGTTTACTGTGAGGTTTAACACCATGTTCCATAATTGACAACAGAGTCTTCACAAAACGAGTCACACATGAGCGACTACCAATATCTTCCACAGGACCATCCATGTCATCTGAACTGAAAATACATTTCATTGTTCATCAGTGCATATTGAAGTCACTGAAGGCAAAATGATCCAAAATAAATCTGAAAAGTTGTTCCAACCTCCTACATTATGCAAAGTACACTATATTTAGGACTGCATCTGAAATGGTTAACAGTGCTTACTTTACATGCTGTGGTTATACCTGCATGAATAAACTCTTCTTAGTTACATGACTTAATTGAAAATAATAATAACACTGAAAAGGCATGCCACAATCCTTCAAGAAAAATTGTTTATAGTTTACTGTACTGGGTTTATTTTCTGATCACAGTAACAGAAAATGTTATCTGATATAAAATACCAATGTAAATGTTCCCCAATATAATTGTATAATACTGGCATATGATAAATTAATGTTACAAAATAAATATTTGAAATAGATGGAATTATTTTAAGAAAATGTACCAGTCTTCTAGTCCTGGTTGTAGGTAGAGATGAGCATGGACTGGCCTTAGCCGCTGAATCACATGGATGCACAAACGTTGAAACATCTGTAAAGTCATAAGCTTTAAAGTTACTTTGAGGTCATAGAAATATTTGCTTTCACAAAGCTTTAGAAACACAGTGATCATGGATTATTGGACTGAAAAGTTCATCATTGAATTAGTGATATTTTGCCTTTGTATTACACACTTAATATATTTTATGCAGAATATATCTTAAATCATTTAATCATAGAACCTTAAAGATTAGAAAAGACTTTCAAGATACTTGTCCAGCCCCTTGCTCAATGCAGAAATTTATTATTGTAGCAACCTTGACAAACAGCCATGCAGAGTCTCTCAGAACATTTCCACTGAACACAAGTCCACTACATTTTAACATAGTCAGTTTCTTTGTGGAACAGCTCTTATTAGAATTATTTCTCCTGATGTACAAACATAATTTATTTCTATTTAATTTAAATACATTGGTTTTTATATTGTCTTCAGAAATAACTCTGAAAAACACATTGACTTCTTCATGATGGCTTTTCAGATATTTAAAGACCCCTCTTGTGTGTTCTTGCAGCCTACACAAACCCAATACTTCCAATCATTTCTCACATTTTTTAAGCCCCTTATCATCTTGACTGCTCTTTTACATACATTCCAGTTGTTCAATATTGTTTATAAAATGTGGTGCCCAAACAGAATGGAACACTCTAGGCACGACCAAAGCAAGATAGAGAAAAAGTATTACTTCCTTTGGCCTCGGCACTATATTTCAATTCATGCAGACCAAGACTATATTTGCTTTTTTTGCAGCAACAGCACAAAAACTGTTAGAACTACATAGAAGAGTGTAGTGTAACTTCTAAAGTATTCCACTTGCAACAATCCAAACTGAGGCAGTATTTCCATATATAAAAATGCCTTTGGGTTCATTCCTCTGGCTGAATGGCAAACTGCTACTGGGAAAGAAGTTCAGTTTTTTTAAAAAAAATTAGGCATAAGCTATTTGTAATGTGAAATGGGGCCTCTTATTCAAGTAAAAATGCACCTAAAGAAATCTTTGGGAATCTACTTTGGTATGCAGACTAAATTTCAAAGTCCACATGTACACTTAGACTTTGTTATATTGTTTATCAGAAATCCTTCTAAAAATTGCCATACTGTTTTTGAGCTGAAGACCTCAAAGAATGTGAAGTACACCTCAAATATGTGCAATAATATCAAGGACACTGCAACCTAAGATGTTGGGTTTGATGGTTAAAATTCATTCTATGAATTTAAGAACCTAATCCTAAGCAATAACATTTTAAATGACACATACTATGCTTTATCTTACCTGTCTTACAATCTGATTGGGGCATTTAATTAAAATCTGCATAGGCCACCAGTCGTCATCAGCCATACGATCAAGAAACCACTGGGGAAAAAACATATATTTAACATTTTAGCATGTATTCCTTAACAATGAAAGCATTTCCTATTCTACTACATGTTCATAGCATATTTTATTATCACTGGTTAAAGAACTTAAGCTCCAAAAGTAATTCAGTAAATATTTGCATAGTTGGGAAGGAAAAAACAACAACTTTTCACAGCTTTTTGAAAAAAATGAAGGCCAAGGATGATAGTTGTCCTGTCTTCTAGGTTCATGACACCTAAATAACTATTGAAGTATTCTAAATAACTATTGAAGTATTCTAACAATGGAAAACTGTTGATGCTAGACACATTATGACAAATCATGCTAACATTTGTGCACTTTTTCAGAACTCCTCTTGCATAAATAATAGGAATCTTATCAAAGGTCAACATTATTCTTATAGATGGTTGCCTTACCTATGAATTTAAAAAATCCCTTCTTTTTAGGCAATCATGGTTTTATGAAACACTTTTTCTTATTTTATACAGCATAATGTCTTTAGCACTTTACCAAATCCATAAATTTATTCCTCCTAACTTAAGGAAACACAAAAAGGACAGGCTTTGCTAACTAGCACATTTCACTGAATTCTTCATTTCTGCCTTACCTCACAAGCAGCTTGGCTGTTGTTAAATTGCTTAGTTAACAGTTCAATCCACTGAAGCATTGTAGGCTAAAGGAAGTAAACATTCAAACTGAAGTCCATAATTTTTTCCTCAGTTATGTAACATTAAAAGCAGTAAGTATGATACAGATATGGTTTCAGCAGCCCCCTCCCATGTTCCATAGGCTTACAGAATGATTTGGTTTGAGCTTTAAAAAAGTATTTGTCTTGCATATTCAATTCATCTGGTTTAAAGATGACATATCACATTTATTTATTGTAATAAGATCTTAATTTACATAACGGTTAATTTGTTAAAGTTAAGGTATCCTGTCCTAGGCCAAGGAAATCAAATTGTCCATACAGGTAGTCCTTGTTTAGCAACAAAATTGGGACTGGCAGTTGCTAAGTGGAATATTGGAGACCTCCCAGAGTTTGTTATCAGGTGGGCAGTTATATAAAGGTTTTAAATAAATAACTAAATGACTAAATATATATCACTTAATCGCAACTGGGCTTACATTTTTACTTCAGCTTTCTTTTTCCCCAATTTCTTTACCTTTTGGAATGCTCTTCTCAGTGCTAGATAATTAGCTAGAACAGAATTAATGTATGTATTCGTATTTACTGGAGAAGAGATTTAAAGAGCGTAAGCAGGCATACAATGAGGAATACACATCAGAAAAATGTGCTGGCAATGCTGCTTACCTAGTGTAGTTGGGACTGCGAGAAGGAGGAGGAGAAAAACAAAGGCCAGGCACAGGAGAGATTGAAGAAAAAAAGATTACAAGAGAATAAACAGGCATACAATGGGAAATACACTGGCTGTCTGCTTAGCATGCTTGCGGCTAGCAGCCCCAAGAGCTGTAAGTAAACAGCTGGCACCAATGTATTCTTGTCAATGTGTATTCCCCATTGTGTGATTACTCTCTTGTAATTCCTTCTTCTCCAATTATTCCAGTCTGCGATGGGGAGTGGGGGAATGAGTAAAGCATAGGACAATGCATACTAGCTGACTGGCCAGGTAGTCCTTGGATTACAACAGCAATTGGATCAGACTCTCTGTTGCCGAAACAATGCAGTCGTAAAGTATGTCATATGACCACATTGCTTAGCATGTCAATCCTGACAGTCCCAGTTGTCATCGTAACCCAGCGATCATGTGGGCCATTAAGAGAAGACCTCATGTGATCAGAGTACTAGACAAACAGGCTGATGTGTCAGAACTTTGGAAGAGTGGGTGTTGCGGTCGGTGGGCCAGTGGGGGCCAAGGGTGGGCAATGCAGAGAATACAGGGGATGTACTACGAACTGGCAATTAGTACTAGCACTTAGCCTTATATACTGCTTCGCAGTGCTTTATAGCACTCTCTAAATGGTTTACAGAGTTAGCATATTGAGCTTGACAATCTGGTCCTCATTTTACTGACTTCAGAAGGATGGAAGCCTGAGTCAACCTTGAGCTGGTCAGGACTGAACTACTGGCAGTGGCCAAAGTCAGCCTGCAATACTGCAGTCTAATCACTGAGCCACTATTATAAGATGCCTGGGATCTCATACTCCATAGTGGGGCTCCTTAGAAGAAAAGGTAATTTGAGTGACTTATGGGAATAACTTGAAATCTTTGCTTGTGGAAAACTGCCAATGAAGGTTACAAATGGTGTTTGTAGTGGATTACTGTGGTGTTGTAATCGTGAGCTAGGTACCCAAACCCCTAGAACACAATCACATGACCAATGGACACTATGACAGCCAGAATTCTGAGAACCAGTTATAAGCTCCCTTCATTAAGTGCCATCATAACTACACAAAAGTGTAAACATATGCCTTGGTCACAAAGTTATTTTTTTCTACACCTTCATAACTTTGAATGGTTGCTACACAAAGAAGATGCTAAGCAAGGTCTACTTGTATTAGCTCAAAAGTTCATTTAGATCAGGGGTCCCCAACCCCAGGCCGTGACCTACTATCGGCCGTAGCCTATTCAGAACAGGGCCATGCAACAGACTGGCCGGCATGCATGTGCAGCTTGACTCGCATGAGTCCACCGCTTACACGGCCCAGTTACACTCCCCCCATCAGGCCGTCAAGCTGCAAAAGGTTGGGACCCCTGATTTAGACGATGAAATAATCTGGTTTGAAAAGAACTGAAATTTCATTATAATTTTTGCTTTATATTTCAGTCAGTGAAGCAAAGGATTTTTGTTTATCTTAATCAATGTTAGAAATATACACTGTGTTATAGAAAATCCAGGCACATACCTTTTCTTTTGAATGGATAAATGTTTCAAGGACAAAAGAAGTGCTTAACTGTAAGACAATAATTGATAGTCACAGACTATCCTGAACAAGTGCTAAAACACTTTTAAAAAAAACACTTTAAAAAAAAAGCAATCTGACAGTAAGATACTCTACCTTGGCTGTCATCAGAGAAACTGCTTTGGGATCTGGTAATGTGCTGGGGATGCTACTACACAACTGCCACATAAATCTAGGGCAAACACATGCACAAATACTTGTTTTTACACCCATTTTTTAAAAACTGGATTTAAAAACCTGGAGTTTATTTATTAAATAAAATATAAATTTATGTAAACCTTACCCAAAATATGTATGCTCAAAAATATTCTTATCCTGAAGGAACTGCATGTTATCATGCCATATCCACTGATGAAAAAAAATGAAAAAAAATATCAGGTAAAGCCATTTACTCTATTCAGAGATGGATGAAAATGGCTCATGTAAGAACTTCTTAACCTATATAAACTGATTAACTGAATGAATAAAGATTTGTGGCGAGATGGGCAGCAAACAAATTTAATAAATAAAATAAAAAGTAAACCTTGCTATTTAATTGTAACATAATTTAAAATTAGTCATTATATAACAGTGGTGGCGAACCTATGGGACGCATGCCAGAAGCAGCACTCAGAGCCCTCTCTGTGGGCACGTGTGCCATGCCCCGGAGATGGCAACCGTCCCTCTTCAACCAGCTGCCCACTAACTCGCCGAGGTCCCACATGGCCGGATGCATCTCAGCACCCATGCGCTCGCTGGCCTGTGTGTGCAGGGGCCGATGGTGTCAGGCAGCAGCTGCCCCGGCCCCTGCCTCACCTTGCCCTGTGACAATGGCATCCCCTCCCTGCCTCACCTCACCCCGCAGGATGAGCCTCCTGTCCAGCACCCCACCTGCCAGAGACCCCCTGGATCTCCCCCAACCCTGCTCGGCCCCCACAGGCATCCTTCCCCATGAGCAACATCGAGGTGATCACGCCCACCTTGGCCACACCCACCCAATCTGCCATGACCACCACAGCTACTCCCACCCAGTGATCGACGCCCACCTGGCACCCGGTGATAAATAAGTGGGTTTTGGATTGCAGTTTGGGCACTCGGTCTCTAAAAGGTTCACCATCACTGTTATATAAAATGCTACTGGTGTTCTCTCTCATGGAAACTTCACTTAAATAATAAAAAGCATCCTAAGTACGTAAACTAAACAATGTTCCCTATATCCTGTTCCAAACTGTTTGGGAGTGCTCCTACTACTCTGAAATCAATGACAGTTTATTAAATTTATATGCTCAGTGACTCAGAACAATCACCAAAGAAATTACAATAAAATCAATAAATGTTTAACCTTGTAATTGTTAACACTGAATGCTGTTAATCTTTTTGTTTTATATCATGTTTTTATATTGTTGTAAGCTGCCCAGAGTCATTTGACAGTGAGGTGGGCAGCATATTAATTGACAGATAGATAGCAATAGCAATAGTAATTAGCCTTATATATAGCCTTATACTGCTTCATAATGCTTTACAGCTTTTTCTAAGTAGTTTAGAGTCAGCATATTGTCCCCAATAATCTGTATCCTCATTTTACCAACCTTGGAAGGATGGAAGACTGAGTCAACCTTGAGCCGTTCAGAATCAAACTGCTGGAGTGAGCAGTACTGCATTCTGACCACTGCACCACCACGGCGGGCGGGCGGGCAGGCGGGCAGGCGGGCGGGCAGATAGATAGATAGATAGGTAGGTAGGTAGGTAGGTAGGTAGGTAGATAGATGACGGAAGACTATTGAAATGAGGGGTCTCATTCTCCCTCACTAAAGGCCTTAGCTTATCTTAGAATCCAAGGTATAATATACAGTGCATCCAGAAAGTATTCAGATCCCCTTCACTTTTGTCTATTTTGTTATGTTGCAGCTTGATTCTACAGTTATTCAAATTTATTTTTTCTTGTTAATCTACACTCAGTATTCCATAATCACAAAGTGAAAACAGAATTTTAGAAATGTCTGTAATCATTATAAATTTGTGTTGTTTGAAGTATAATGACTTATAATTCTAGGAAAAACATACTTCTAGTAATTCAGAAGAAACATCAAATGTATAATCTTTGCCATTTTCTTCTTCTGGTTCCATTCGTTTATAGAAGAGCATGTATGCGCTGTGAGTCTGAGAGAAGAAAAACAAAAAGCCAATACTTCATTGAAATCAGAAAAGAGGAAGACAATTGGAAGATGCTATTGTCTAAATTAACATATAAAATTAGGTACCTTTTCAAAAGAGAAATCCATAAATTTATCGGTGACAGAGTCATAGGTTTTCGTCTGGAAAAAAAATATCTTAGAAGGAATACATTTTCTTTGTAATGTTACTTTCTTAAAACTGTACAAATTTCAACACTACTTCACATTATATATAACAAATTTAATTTGTTTGAATGGCTGTGTATAATTTTCTACAATTTAGTTCTGAATACAATAGGATGGTAATTGTCTATTGTGTAAAACTATCATGCATACAATTATAATTACAAGTTGTTGCAACAGTAACATATGGAAATGTAATTAACTGAATAATAGATAATTATCTACTACTAAAGTCAATGAATAGATGACTATATTTTAAGTGTGTATTCCATAGTCTTTGATCAAGGATGTTTGAAAGCTTCATTGCATCCTACTTGGGTAGATTTTTTAAAAAAATTGCAACTTTTTTTTTCATTTTCCCCCTCCCTCTTTCCCTTCTTTCTTTTGTTCCCCAGGACAAGCCAGAGGCTTTCTGACCTAGTTGTTGATTATAGTGGATAAATGTGCAGTGAAATAGCAAGGTGGGGTAACATTAACAGGAACTGCAACAACACATGTTCCTTTTTAATAGTATTAAAAAATATTACAACTCACTGTCATTTCTCCACCAAAACATTCAGAAGCCAACTGAGCAGAATCAAATGGCTTTACTTCAGCATCATTGAACAGATACCTAAAACATGCAAAAACATTGAGTGTTAAGTTGATTCATACAAGACTAAAATATTTACTGCCCTAAAGATAAATGAAAGTGAAATTCAGTTAAGTTCTTAATTTTGCTATAATATTACAAGAAAATTCAAGCAAGTAAATACAATCCCAACTACTAGTAAGATGAAATATTCAGCCAATGCTATTAAAGCTGGGACAGAATAAATGCTTTTAATATTAAGTAATGTTGGTGACTAATTTTGCAAAGACATAATAAGTTTATCCAGCAACAAAAACAAACCTCTCATTTTCTGAGATATAACAATGACAAATTATACTCTACCATTAATCAAGTATTTACTAAACATTCATAACTTACCACTTGTTGTTTTTGTAAGCATGGGGATTAACAATATCTCGGATAAAACTGTAATAATGTCCCCCATCAGCAGTTCCTGTATGGACGGTTACACCTATCAAATCATACTCATAACTCTTGGTCTCTTTTGAATTAGTGCCATTGTCCTTGAAACCTAAAATAATATTTTACAAAACTTAATATCTTATTGTCTCAGCCCCTAGAAAAGGTAAGGCTTATTTTACAATGTATTTTGAAAAAAGACTTTAAATATACTGTTATTAAGGCGCAATTCTTGAGTGAGGACTTTCCAGCCTATCTGCAAGATTTGTCATTTCTTTTTATCTCCCAGATATGATTTATCGCCTTATCTTATTTCTGGGTTATGAAGAATAGTTTCACAAGAAGCAGATACCCACCATTTCTATTTTCTAAAAAATACCATTAGACCTATTAAGAACTAAGGTATTCTTGAAGCCTTATGTGGTACTTTACATTGCAACATGTTAGTTTCCCATTTATTCATTTTAATTTAAAGAATCAAAAGATAAAATAAAATCAGGTAAAATCTAATAGACAAGGGAGAAAACAAAAGACAAAATATTGCCTCCACGGACCCAGACCATAGGTTATTTATAAAGATACCAACGAGCAAAATACATACCCTTTCTTACAAATATTATTTGGCACAATAGATCTAAAGAACCCCCATTTGTCAGCATGGCAAAAGGGAAAATAAAACCAGACTATCTTTCAAAAAGGTTCATAATTCATTCCTTGAATTGAGGTAGCGCTCCATCTCCATTATCAGTACTAACAGCTGAAAGAACACGTATGAATGTGTAATAGCTCTATCGTTGTTAGAACATGTGGGAAATAAGAGGCTTTCAAAAATCTGCTTTGTGGTTTAGCACAGGGGCTCATAATTCTCTGTTCCCCGGCTACTTTCCTCACTCTGCTGCTGCTGATAAAGTATAGTGGCAACAGCAACTGCTGATGGTCAAAGCCCTGTGAGGATTAAATATCTCTGATATATATGCAGAATCATTGCTGGAGCAGGTGCTAATACTAATTAGCAACTTGTCACTGAACAGGTGCACATTAACAACAGTATCACCAATAAGAGTTAAGAGTGACAAGGGAAGGAGCAAAAGTTGCAGGAATATAATAAACACTGCTGGCTTTACTGCTGGAGTGCAAGTACTTGCATATGAGGTCCCATTCCATTACAGGTAGTGCTTGATTTACGATTGTAATTGTAATTGTAACTGTAGTTTTAATTCAATGCAGTCTCTTAGTGAAGAACCCACGTGACAATCTCACCCAATGACTGCAATTCTGGCTCTCCCTATTGCGGTTGTTAAGTGGAGTGTGGGATGCCACAGGATGTGGGGGAGGGCTCAGTGCAGGCATAGGCCCAAAATGCAGCACCTTCCTAGTTTACACATGACCTGACTGGGCCGCCTAAGGTCTTCCCTACTCCCTGAGGTACCCCTTGCACAGCTTCTGCCCCTGTGGATTCTATAGACCATGGGTCTGCTTCCTACCTGGCTGGATCCTACAGGCCTTGGGTTTGCTTCCCCCACCCTCTTAGATACCAAACAGTCTTGGTCTCCTCTCTACCCGGTCACACTTTGAAAAATCATGCCCTTCTGAAAAGTTACTTGATTGGCACAAAAACTGGGTGCTCTTTTAGAAATTTGATTTTTGGAAGAGGCAAGGGTCTGAGGGCTTTCTTGAGAAAAATAATGACATGGAAATATTCACTGGTGCCCTCTAGCCTCTGCTACTCATTTCTCCAGATGTAACTTTTTCCCATAAAGAGGAGAGATGTCAAGATTCCAACTAATGGAACACTTCAAAGAGAGAGAGAGATAGTCGAGCTTTCCAATATCTATGTCAAAAGCTCAGAAAGCAGCAGCTGTTTTTAATCAATACAACTTCTGCTTATCATGACAATTGCCCAATATTATCCAAAAATGTCATGCAAATTGGTTAAAAGGGTCAATAGATTTAGTAGAAAAAAATTGAAGATGAAGTAAAATCAAATACCTTCTTTTCTGTCATTTTTTCCCATGAGAAAATCTTCAGTATAAGGGGTCATATCCAAACGTAAAGGAAATGAGAAGTGTGTATTGACCTTTTCTTTCATCATAGTAACCATGTTAAAAGTATATCTCATTGTATTAAAGCTTAAGATTCGAGGTAATTTCTTAAAACATGCCCTAGAAACAGAAGAAAATATTCCTTTTATAATGACTTAAATAATAATAATGCCCTAACCTACTTTCAAAGTATTATATATTTAGAGCATAAGATCACAGTATTTAGAAACATGACGTATTTAATGTTTAGCAAATTAAACCAAAATAAACTCAAAGCTTTCTTTCCTCCGTTTTACCTTTTTTCGGCCCGTACTTTCTTTCCACAGTGTGAACAAGTATACATGTTATCACCTTCTAGGGTATCTTTAATAGTAACTTCATCAAGAGATTCCTATATATAATACACAGGGAAAGTTCATTTAATTTTAATTTATAATAATATATTATTAAAATTTATTTATTAAATAGGTGTTAACTAAAGTGCTATTAAATTATTAATTTAAGGAGCCAAACATGAAGTTTCTAAGGGCAAAAAATATCATAAAGCTACTGACGCAAACATACACAACTAAGTCTGCCACTGCTATGCAGTTTTTTTTTCCTAAAAAGCAAAATCAGATATAGCTTGAAACTTGAGAATGGCTGAAAGTAGAGAGGAAAAATTACTGCTTGGAATTTTAGGGTGCTTTGGCCCTCATCATTGACAATACTGGCCTAGATGAAACAATGATCTGATTCAGAAGAAAATAACATTTTATGTTCCCAGGTGCTGGAAAGAGAATATCCAGAGATTCTGGACGCCATTCAAAACAAGCAATACCATTAAAGAGCATAACAATTTAATTTGATATAATGCTATTTGAGAGATCTCAAACAGCCAAGAGATCTGCAATGTTATTGCTATGGTTCTACTTACATAAATATTCTTCATATCTGCTACTTGACATCTTACTGTATAGAATTCTTCAGCAGTTTGGCTAACATGTTCACAGTCCTAAATAATAATAGTCATAACAGACCAAACCAACAGTATCAATAGGAATTTGTAAATATAAAGCCAATATTAGCACTCCCCACTTCCCCCTTAAAAAAAGAAACAATAGACAGTAGGGAACAATGGACAGTAGAAGTATGAACTCACCAGAGAAACAACATTGTTTGTGATAATACCTCCAAATAAGCTTTTCACAGTATTTTTCTGTGGATGAATGAATTTATTTTAGTCAAAATAGGGGAAATTATTTCATTATTTTATTTCATTAAAAATATTTCTTTAGACTTACCAATTCTGGAGACATTTCCTCAATTTTTGTTATAAGATCTGTAAAAAATTCTGTCATGTCCTTTTGTTCACCAGTATTTAGTGGCTGTTTATCCATGGTGTAGGTTTTGCAGAATGGCCTTGGATTATATGCTTTGCATTCACTTTCCTTTGTTTAGAAGCCAGGAAAACAAGCTATTAGTTGTTAAGAACATACAACAGGTGATTCATGTGTTTATCAAAATTTGTTAGTATGGCTAAGTCTGCTTATGAACTGCTTCTGATATGGATCCTTTTTTGCCATAGAAATAAAAAGAAACAGGAAGTTCAGTCTAGTCTGTTTGATAAGGTAATTAGGATACTAACATAGTTCTGCTCATAATCATAGCACAAGAAATGCTCTTGGCTTACAGTTTTGGCATGTGGAAGACCAATCAGCTACAGATAGAATGGGTTATTCTAATTGCTTAGCAACTTCTACTGATAGTAGAATCTATGTGAGAAATTGAAAATCATATACCCAGTATACTTGTTTGCTTATGAGAATCATTATAGGAAATAATAATAATAATAATAATAATAATAATAATAATAATAATAATAATAATAATAATAATTAATAATAATAATAATAATAATAATAATAATAATAGTAGTAGTAGTAGTAGTAGTTGGAAGGGACCTTGGAGGTCATCTAGTCCAACCCCCAGCTCAGGCAGGAAACCCTATACCAGACATGTCAAACTCGCGACATCATGTGACGTATCGGAGCTTCTTCCCCATTGCCGGCAATGGGGTGGGCGCGGTTTCCTGGTGACACATCTGGCCTGCGGGCTGGCAGTTTGACAAATGGCCGTCCAATTTCTTCTTAAAGACTTCCAAGTGTTGGAGCATTCACAGCTTCTGGAGGCAGGCTGTTCCACTGATTAATTGTTCTAACTGTCAGGAAGTTTCTCCTTAGTTCTAGGTTGCTTCTCTCTTTGGTTAGTTTCCACCCATTGCTTCTTGTCCTGCCTTCAGGTGCTTTGGAAAATAGCTTGTCTCCCTCTTCTTTGTGGCAACCCCTGAGATATTGGAACACTGCTATCATGTCTCCCCTCGTCCTTCTCTTCATTAAACTAGACATACCCAATTCCAGCAACCGTTCCTTATGTTTTAGCCTCCAGTCCCCTAATCATCTTTGTATAGCCATTCCACTAAAAACTGCACAAGTTTACTCTACATTTTTTTTTCTTGCAAGTCTACTTCTTCTCTTTCTTTGTCTTATTTTTCTCATTTGCTTTCCCTTTTCTTCCTCTTTGCCTTGCAGAGAGAGTCCTTCTTTTCTTTGCCTGACAGTAAGATCTTGCCTGCTGCCTTTCCTTCTCCTTGCCCAGCAAAGATCTCTCATAGAAGAGTTATCAGAATCCTCCTCTAATCTCTTTCCCAGTGCCAAGATCCTGGCCCATCTTCTCTGACCAATCTTTACCTTCAAACTGCCAGAGACTGGGACACCTCAGAAGCAGAGCTTGCTACAGAGCATAAGAGTGAGCACAGGTAATTGGGCAACAGTTCTGCACAGTGCAAGAGGCCATGGAGTGCCAGTTATTAAGCCTACCAACCAAGCCCAACTGTGGCTTGAGATCCATTGGGACTGGCTGATCTGAAATGAGCTGCTAGGCCACCAGCACCTGTTCTCTTCCTGGAGTGTTTCATGAGCCCAGGCTGCATGTCAATGCAGCATTCAACACCCAGGTCTTGATGGACAGTATTTCACCTTCTGTGAAATATGTTATGGGTTCCAAGTGAGATCCCTCTTTAAAAGAGCATAATTCTCTCTCCTCGAGTCTGCATTCTGCATATACCACATCCAATCTGCACAACTGGTTTTCTTCTCAATGCTTATGCTGCAATACTAATGGGTGCCTCCATATGGGGGGGAAAAAGGAATCTTCCAGTACTTGGAAAAGGGACAATTGCACAAATATTCTGCTTGGATAAAGGGGTAGGGAAAATCAAAAGCAATTGCCATTCAAATTCTATAACTTCAGTCCAACAAGGTTTAATTTTAATTTTCTTTCTTTCTTTTTCTGCCTTGCAAGAAGACAACTTATGTAAAGAAAACAGAAAATAACAAAACAGTCCAGATATGAGCACCTGTGAACATTCAATATGGAAGCAAAGATGGAAACTGGATGGAGGTTTCCAATCCTGTCTATTTTTTTTTCAAAGAATCTGCCAAATAGTGGACATAAGGGAGAGCTCATTGATGCTTGGATTACAGAAAGTCAATAAAACGGTTTAAATACTAAAGTCATTAAGATATTTTATCTGGTATAAATTTAAGGACATATATTTGAAAAGATTTTTAAAACTTACCATTAAATGCGTGAACATTTTCTGAAGTTCTAAAAGAGTTGTCTTGTGTTTCATGTCCTCAGAATACTTTTTTAAAAAATAATATGAAGGAAAAGTTTGAAATGGAAAGAAAACACATGAAATTTGTTTTATGAAATTAGTAAACAGTAATTTTAAAAAAAATCTTTTATTACAAATGTTAAAAAAGATTACAGCATTTTACAAGAAACCTACTTAAAACCATTCTAGAAAGTGTAATTATTTATTTAAGCAAATTTATATCGCTGCCCAATTCACTTTCAGTGACTCCATGCAGTTTATAAGTATAAAACCTCAATAAAATAAGCAAAGCCCCCCCACCCTGTTGGTGATAACAATTGGACAAGCCACCTGATGGGTTCTGTATCACTCTGGAGTCCCCAGGCCCATTGGCAGAACCAACTCTTCAGGGCCTTTTTTAAAGTTTAAACAACAAAAAAAAGTTTTAAAAAATTTTGAAGTTTAAAACTTAACTTATGATATAGCTTTCAACTTAATTTATTATAAAACCCAATTAGGAGATTTACTATTTATTTTAAGGTGGGAAACTAAGAGTTTCAATGAAATTAAAAGTTAAAAACTGGAATTAAAAATACATGAATTTTTCTTTTGTTCAAAGAACAAGCAAGACATCCGTTTTCATAAAATATATTCCCACTTTTATTCTTGCCTCCATATATTAACTAAATAACACTGGAATCAGCACCATTCTGATAGTGCTGTGTTCAAATGATCCAATTTAAAAATGGGGAAGTATGTGAACATAAAAAATTGTCTTACTATATGTTAGGTTTTGTATGTTTATCTAGCCCATAAATATTTTTCAGGTAGACAGACAGCTTTACCAGAATCTTTTTTATCAAGATGGCTATTTTGCAGGGAAAACTTTCCTTAAAACTGTCATTCATTCAATAAACTGACATTTATTGATTTTATAGTGATATTAATTGAAATATTAAAATTCATATCAAGTTCAAAGCGGAAGACCATACCTTTGCAGTAAAAATGGCTTGTCTGGCTTCCGGAATCATATATAATTGTTGAATAGTTGATGCCAAGTAACAAGTTGCTCCAAGGTTGGTTAATCCCACAAACCTGCATTCAGCTCTAACATCATCATGTGGCCAATAATCCCATTTATAAGGTGCATGAGAAGCTGAAATTGTGACATTATGGTAATTTTATTTTTGAGTATATGTTAAAATCATTAATTATTTAATCTTCTGGGTGAATAAAACCAGCAACCAGTTGAGTCCCTATTCTCCCTTCTCAGGCCCCAAATTTTGTCATGTTCTCATGAAAGCATCTCCCTCTTCTTTGAAGGGATCATGAATTCATGAATAAACCACTCATACGCTACCTCTGAAGCCCAACTTCCAGCTCAAAAGCAATAAAGGTGTGTGTTTTAAAAAAACAACAACTATAAGTCTGCTTGTTTCCTAAAAAAGGAAAAATAAAATTAAAATTAATCCAGTTCTTTCCTGGAAAGAAACAAACCAGTGTAGCTTGGATAGCAAACATTATACTATTTAATTTGCACAGCACAGCCTAGTACCCAGGTCAGCAACCTGCGGCTCTTTGAGCCTTCCCTGCGGCTCCCAGCCTCTTCTGCCATTTGCGCTTCCCTTCTCTCTGTCTCTCTCTCTGTTTGTGTGTGTGTGTGTGTGTGTGTGTGTGTGTGTGTGTGTGTGTGTAAAAAAGAGAGTAGCCTCACTCTGTTCCAACGAGCTAATAAGCTTATTGGGTGGGGCTCCTCCCTTTGCTGCATCTCTGCAGGAAGCAGGAAGGAGGAAGGGCAGGAGAGAGCTAGCTAGCCCAGCTATGCTGACTCAGGAATTCTGGGAGTTGAAGTCCATGAGTCATAAAAGAGCCGAGGTTGCCTACCCCTGAGCTAGCCCAATAAGAATGTGTGTCAGCTTGTTGGAGAACAGCTTGAAGTCAGCTTGCCAGGTGAGCAGAAGATCAGAGAGAAGGAGAGATGGGGGGAGAGAGAAAGAGAGGGAGGGAGGGAGAGAGAGAGACAGACAGAGAGACCCTTTTGACATCTAAAATGAAGATAACACTGCATACTTTTTTACCTTTATGATACACACACACACACACACAAAATAAAGGTAAAAAAGGATATATGCAGTGTTATCTTCATTTTAGATATCAAAAGGGTTTTGCGGCTCCCAGTGTTTTGTTTTCAGTGGGAAACGGGTCCAAGTGGCTCTTTCAGTGTTTTGGGTTGCCTACCCCTGGCTTAGTACAACGCTGCTATAAATATTTATATAGCTATTATTGCTATAACAGGGAGCTGGATCTTGCTCAAGGACTAATTTCTTTTGCAGTCTACTAGGTGGGGATTGTGATTTGAGGAAGCCCCATTCAGGTATCCTTCTCATTGCTATAGAAAACCTGAATATTTATTATATCAGAGCTATCTCTAAAAGTCACAAGATTTGTTTTTCTTGCCATGCACATATATACATAATCCGAATTAGACTGTGTAGTTTCTCTGTGTCATATAATATATGTGGGTGTATGCATAATTCTGTATTTATTTTTGTCATATATATGTAGCGTATATTGGAGGTGGTGACCCTTTGAGAGCTGTATGCAACGACATTTCATTTTAATGTATGCCGATTAGTGTACATTCAAAGTGACAATATTATTCTATTTTATTCTATTCTATTCTAAGTCTGGAAATTAAAAAAATCTTTTGAAATGTGTATGTTATCATAAGAATGATTCTCAACAACTGGGTTTAGTTCAGAACCAAATTATCAGTATTACTACCATCATAATTACTATTACCATTATTACCACTGATCATCATCACCATAAATACTACCAACAAATTCTTTCTTTTCTGCCCAGAAGAATGAAAAGCATAACTTCTCCACATAAAATGCAGAGTATAATTTCTATGTTCCAATATTTAGGGAGGAAACATTTGTTAATGTTGAGAGAAAAGAAAATCCTCATTTTTGATCTATTGCAATATGGATATAAACTATTTTTCTCTCTTCATTTGGCACTGGGAAATAATAAAAGGATGATGCCCCAAGATACTTGGAAAAATTAAAGTATAACTCCTATTAGTTGCATTTCATTCATGGTCCACAGTAACTCCTATCTGCTTTAGCACATTCTATTATACATCAGTTTCATATCAAAATAAAGCAACTTGAATGGAGAAAAACATCTTTTGTCAATTCAAAACTAAATGCAATATGATTCTGACATGTACTAAAGTGCATTAAAATATTTATGATGAATCTTAATTGCAAATAAACATGAAATATGAGAGCCATCAAAATGAACATCAATATTTTTTAATATTATGGTCAGAAAATCTTAGAGAAGATCTCTCATGATGGGGCAATAGAGGGCAGCAACTTAACCATTTAAATATTCCTTGCTGCCGAAGTGCTTGCAAATACCCTTTTTAATTAGAAACATTCACAGATGGGTAAGCTTTTTGTTTTTATTTATTAAATTTATATATCACCCATCTCCTGATAGGGCTGCTCTTTTTACAAGGATACAATATCTTAATACATTTCTAAATCTAATCAACATCCTAACACATTTTTAACTTAAAGGAAAAATACAAAGAAACTGAAATTATCTGCTTACTTACAGAATATTGGGAAATTTGAAAAAATATTCTTACACTGCATATGTTGTGCCATAACCCAGTTATGGAGGAGCCTGTAGTTTTCTACAGAACCTTTTACCATTTCTACCAATAAGTCATAAGCAGCAGCCCTTGAAGAATGTGACTTGCATTTCGGCTGTTGTCGATCTTTTAGACTTGGCAATAAGAACAGAAGGTTAAAAATATCTCTCAAGAATTCCTATAAAATAAAGGAAATATAAAAGTTGATGTCAACATTTACTTGGTGGAGTATTAATATCAGAATCTGAAGATTCACTGTGGGCACTTATCCCCCCCCCCAAGACAGCAGTTTGTAATCAACTTTTCTATCCCACCAAAGACTGGAAAACTGTGAAACACTAATTTTCACTAAGTCCTATAATAGTTCAACACCAATTGGTACTTGGCTGAAAATGCTACAACAGCTGGTAACAAAGTAAGCCAAATCTAAGTTGGCTAAAAGATGGCTAACACTCCAGCCAAAAAGTTTACCCCACAATCTGCAGCTGAGATAGCAGCAAGGATAGGGTTAACTAAGCTATTACTTCATAGAGTGTAAACAATTCAAGTCTGCCTCTAAAGGAGAAGAGGGAAAAGAAAGAAGGTTGTGAAAACTCATAGAAACTGCTATTTGTTATTTAAATTTGTATCCATATTTAATCATTCAAGATAGTGAACTGACATAGAAACAAATATAAACTACAAAAAATTAAAATCTAATTAAACTTTACAATTAGTGCTACAAGAGTTATATATCCAACTAAAAACACTTGGCTAAATAGAAAGGCCCTAATTCATTTAATAAAGATGGAAAGAAAGAAGACTAATCACAACAACCTAATTTTCTATTAATCCAATTAAGGTCCTGAAATGTATATAAAAAATAACAATTCTGAAATAAGGGGAAATTTGGGCATGCTCATAGAAAGAAGAAGCCCTAACTTCTGCAGTTGCAAACAAATGACATAATATCTTCAAAAGTGTTTCGTTTCCAAAGTCTTTGTCTCCCTAAACCTTGATCATATACAACCTCTGCATAATTCATAAAATCAAATTACTGCATATTTCTCACATTCATTTGCCACTATGAATTATGTACACTGACAATACAAGGATCTTGAGAAATTAATGCTGCCCTGAGTGGAATCAGTGTCATAATCACTGATTAATTAGGATTTTCAAAATTAACTATATGTACCTGAGGCTCAAACTATGCTTATCATGGAAACTGCTGCCATTTGCTTCACAGTCAAGTATTTTTCTCCTAATACAAAGTTTATGTGATCTTTCAAACTGCAATTTCGAGTAGAAATATTAAAAAATAAGTAGTAAGAAAACATTCATATATATCTTACAACAGTATTCACACTTAAGGGAAAATGTAATAATAAGTATATATAAGATCAAGTACTATAATCCTGGTTTAGTTCTTTAGATCTTACCTGCCCTTCTCGGGAAAATTTAAAAGGTGGTTTATGTTTGATAACACTTGTTGCTAAACGCAGGAGACCTGTAAGGCCATCATCTTCAGTATTGCCATCTTGATGATCAAGAATTTCTCTGCTGTGAAAAAGACAAACAGAATTTTCTGTTATAAAAATAATATTTTGATGAAAATTATTTAAACCAAATATCCTAAAGAAATTAACAAGATTAAAGCTTACCTTCGAATACAATCAGCCAAATGTCTTGCTAAGGCATCTAAATCAAGTAAAGTTGTCTAAGTTAAAAGAAACAAAATGAAATTGTAAATGCAAAGCAATTACTAAAAGACTGATTGTATTGAGAGAAGTTTTAGAATATATTTTAATAAGTGATATACATACTCTGGACAGCATACAACAAGCATATAAGACAACAGATATAAAAGCAACAAATATAAAAACCACATTAAAACATTTATTATAAAAACAGATTTACAAATCTTAAACAAAAAGAAGTAAGACTAGCCAGCTCAACAATGGAGTCTAATCGTATCTCCAGTTTCCTGAGAGCTCCAGGCCTGATAACATAACCAGGTCTTGAGGGCCTTCCAGAATGTCAAAAAGGATGGTGCTAATCTATTTTGAGGAAGAAGAGTATTCTAGAAGATGACTGGTGTTACCTAATGCAGACTTCCAACCTTTGATTTTATGATCAAATGTTCTATGTATATTTACATTATATGCCTTTACAGGTAGTCCTCAACTTATGACCACAATTGGGACAAGCATCTTAGTTGTTGAGCGAAGCAGTTGTTAAACAAAACACCCATTTGACTGATTTGCTCAATGACTGCAATTCTGGCACTCCTGGTTGCAATTGTTATGTGATCTTTTTGGTCATTAAGTGGATGGAATCCCAGGTAGAATATGGAGTATCTCAGGTAGGTAGGAGAGACCCTAGGACAGGGGTAGGCAACCTTGGCTCTTTTATGACTCGTGGAGCTGTGCTGGCTCAGGAATTCTGGGAGTTGAAGTCCACAAGTCATAAAAGAGCCAAGGTTGCCTACCCCTGCCCTAGGAGGCTCTGCTCAGGAGCTAATAACCATCTCTGCTGAAATCAAAGCAAGAGCCAGTTTTCAGCACCAGAGACACTTGCACACAGCCTGTGCTGGGCCTCCCACACACCTCTGCGGTAACCTGGTGTTTCTTACATTACCACTGCATCTGTCAAAATCCAAAGATGCAAAACTTCCACTGTGCTGGAACAAGTTTGCAAAAGTTCTCTCAGTTAAATCTATTAAGCAGATTCCTAGAGGAACTAATCTTCTCTAGGAATCTGCTTGATAATTTTAACCCTCATGATACCAAGCAAAAGCCAATCGCCTCTAGGAAACTGCACACAAATGGAAAGATGTGAGTATGTGTAAAAGGGAAAGGAAGAGTGAGTTCAAGAGTGAACAAAAAGAGCAGAGAAAGTGGGGGAGGAGGGAGGGAAACCAATTGGAGTGCAAGAGAAAAAGAAAGGGGAAGGAAGCATGATTTGTTACTCTTGCTCCTCCTGCTCAAATGAGCCTTTCCTGCTGTCCAAGCCAAAGGCGCACATACTTTTCCTGGGATTGGCAGGAGAAGTTGGTACCACGTAGCAACGGCTGCCAGACTTTTGAGAAAATCAACCGTTGCTCGGAGACAAGACTCCTTTGCAAACATGGTGGAGGTTTAGCATGCTTGGATTTGGGCAGGTGCCAGAACAGAGACATAGCAGTAATGTAAGGAGCACAGGCTGCCTCAAGAGGGTGGGGGAGGCCGTGGGAAGCCTGATTGAGGCTGTGCAAAAGTGGATTTCCACTCTATGCTGAAAATCCTCCCTCTAAAATCCAAGCAGAAAGCTTTGACTCTACAGGAAAGTTGGCAAGTACGATTGCAAATGGGTTGCCAAGTGCCCAGATCACAGTCACATGATCTCAGAGGTAGTGGTGTAATGACCTGTGACTGTTCAACGTGCTTTACAGGCTGTAAAGCAGCCTTTTCAATGTCATTGTAACTTCAAATAGATAAGTGATTAGTTGTTAAGTTGAAGACTACCTGTATCTTTTTCCTTTAAAAGCAATCTTTACATACAGGTGAAACTCGAAAAATTAGAATATCGTGCAAAAGTTCATTTATTTCAGTAATGCAACTTAAAAGGTGAACCTAATATATGAGATAGACTC
Source organism: Protobothrops mucrosquamatus (assembly GCF_001527695.2). NCBI lineage: Eukaryota > Metazoa > Chordata > Lepidosauria > Squamata > Viperidae > Protobothrops > Protobothrops mucrosquamatus. The sequence continues at coordinate 92,250 of NW_015388252.1, read as the reverse complement.
ATTACATGCAAAGCAAGATAGTTCAAGCCGTGATGTGTCATAAGTGAGATGATTATGGCTTACAGCTCATGAAAACCCCAAATCCACAATCTCAGAAAATTAG
>NW_015388252.1:85442-91648 GCF_001527695.2 Protobothrops mucrosquamatus | reverse complement strand
CTTTTCACAATATTCTAATTTTCTGAGATTGTGGATTTGGGGTTTTCATGAGCTGTAAGCCATAATCATCTCACTTATGACACATCACGGCTTGAACTATCTTGCTTTGCATGTAATGAGTCTATCTCATATATTAGGTTCACCTTTTAAGTTGCATTACTGAAATAAATGAACTTTTGCACGATATTCTAATTTTTCGGGTTTCACCTGTAGATATCCAAATGCTTCTTTTAGAATTCACTCTCCTTTGATATTTTTCTTTTGCCGGGCAACTGCCTGCGTGCATGCATATGTGTGCTGGTGGCTTTGAGTCATGACATTATATGTCATTTTGTCTTTATAATTTTTCTCCTATCCTTCTAAGTTTAGGGTTAGCATTAATTAACATAAGTGTATGTCTCCTTTCAAAAACCAAATCTCATTATCAAACACAATCATTACTGGTAGAGAAGGAGCTAGAAAGGACATTCAGCTTAGCTTTACAATGAATTGATAATGCCTGCATCATGACAAGAAATCCACATACGTGATACATTGAGATTGCAATGACCAATAAGTTCCTTACTTTCTAGTTTTTCACTGTAGTGCCATAAAAGTAAGATGGTAGTTTATGCTGCTTGCTATAATCCAACCAACTTGAAAAAAAGGCCCAAAGGAATGAATGTGGAAACATTTTTAAAACCATTAGACCAAATTCCTACAGGTAATATTGGAACATAGCTCTGCTCTCGCTCAATGAAGAAATTGTTTAGATTAAAATCTGGTCCCTCTTACTTCTTACTGTATCAAAGATTTTTCAAATCTTTAAATAAATCCTGAAGCATTGACTCAACATGATATCAAGATATTTGGTTGATCTTTGACTGAAATTATTAACAGGATAAAATAGTCAATCTCAACAACATTTTTCCATTTAGCATCTCTTCCAGTTTGAAAATAAATGAACTGGGCAGATAAACACAAATTATATTTTCTTCTATTACGAAGTTTCATAATCGATTCACTTTTTTTAAAAAAAAGTACATCATTTTATCTATAAACTCTCTCCCTCCTTTTACTTAACAAGGGCAAACCACAGATTTCACATCCATTTTTCTTCACCCTGCATGCCAGACCCAAATCCAGCAAAAACAATTATATACAGTATTTGCTGGTGGTTTGACTGTATATAGGAATTATCCTGGTTGTAAAATTTAAAAAAATGCTGAGGATGTTACAAAGAGTATCAGTTTGTATCAAATGAATACATACCCCAAAGTCAACAAAGCAGCTCACCCAACACTGCACAAGCAGTCTACACTTACACAATGCCAAAGACATCAGCACTTTTCTGTGAAGTACACCTTTGTGTTTTATAAACACAAGGACACCAAACATACATATCTTTATATTACCTGCCTATAAAGTAAAATGCCATACAACACATATGCAAAATATGAACTCTACCTTTTGTTCTAAAATAAGGAGAAAAACAAAATTTTGTTTCTTCTCAAAGCAAACTCAGCATGTTCAAAATTACTGTTTTTGAGGTTGGAACATTTTGATATTGAAATATTTTAAATATTCCTAAAAAGTACTCTCTTAGATTTGGTGGTAGGCTGAGTGCTAACTGGTTAATAGTAGCATTATAGAATAAGGCAATGTATTATCTTGTTGTAAATCTGTTTTGACAACCATTTTTATAAAGTCACAGAAGTCCAGTTTTGTTGGGCTTGTGCCAGCTTGCAAAGGTGAGATCTGATAGTCTCTAATATAGACTTACAAATGGGAAAATAAATCTTTAACATGAAATCAGTTATGCTTACCTGACTAGCATCTTTTACATGTATATTATCTATTAGTTTGCACAGCAACCAGAAATATTCTTTACAGCCAGGCTGCAAAATAGGTTCTTCTTCATAATCCTCAATCTGGGAGGAAGAGAGGGGGGTGGGGAGAGGAAGAAAAAAGAGGGTTAGATATTTTTTTTCTCCCCAAATTTGATCAAGAAACTTGCTAATTCAAAAAATTCCTAAAACATTATAAGGAACAGAATAAGATGAAGAAGATTATTGGCTACTTTGTTTTAGGGTTTTTTAAAATTATATATTTAAATCAAATTTTATAAACAAAGACAATTTGTAACTTCCAATATTTCCAGGGGCAGTTACTAAAATGAATCTGAGCTTACGTAAGAGCATATGGGCTAAGAGTTTTTTTTTTTCCACTTACACATTTTGTAGATGCTGACATTCTCTTGATTAACATATCAACAATGTGGAAGTCAACATGAAAGCAAAGGAAATGAACACTATATGCTGTTTTACTTCCAAAAAGATTGACAGTACAAGGATGGAAGGATACTCTTTCTCCTTCAATTTCACTTTTCTGAAAAAACTAACTTTTTTTTCTGTTATCAAAACTCTCAACTGGAGTATTATTTATAAATTCATTCTCCTGATAATACTTCTGTTTAATATTTTGTTTTGTTTTCTTGTTTATATAAATTGTGAAATTGAAATTAATTGCAATTAAACATAAACAAGTGTGCAAGAGTAACTGATGGTTTTTATGAAAAAAATTTCCTTTTTTATCCCATTTATGTTTTTATGGATTTTTTTTCCGAAAGCATCATACGCCCTAAGACTATGTCAGGAGGAGTTAATTTTGTCCCTCCCCCCCCCTCCACCCACTAAATGCCTTACTGGTATAATGGCTGAGACAGATGTTCCAGCAAACAGGAAGGCAAGTAATATGTGCAAAGGCAAAGCACAGTCATCCTGGCATTGTGCAAATGCCAAATAAAAACAAAATTAATACTGTATGGAACAAAACTGTGACTGAATCAGGATGTTCTGCTTTGGATACCACGAAGCCTCCTCCTAGAAGGCGACAAGGAAAACAGGCCGTGAAGAGGATGTGTCATGTCCCAGAAATCTTACGGACCCTGCTCAAGCAACACTTATGTGCTATGTCCTGGATGGAGGAGAGGGAACTGCCAATAATCTTTTCAGCCATCTTCACCACTCTCTGCACCGCCTTCCTATCTGAAGCAGTGATGCTTCTAAACCAGACTGTGATGCTATATAACACGATGCTCTCGATCGACCCTCTGTAGAAAGAGGTAAGGATAGGGAAAGGAAGATGTGTTTTTCTCATGCAATGCAGAAAATGCAGGCGCTGCTGTGCCTGCTTCACCAGTGTCTCGCTGTTGAGCGACCAAGCCAGCCTACTTGTTGACTGCACACCCAGGAATTTGATGCTGGTGACCATCTCCACAGGTGAATCATTAATGCACAGAGAAGTGTGGCTGTGCCTGCCTTTTCTTGGTTTTTCCAGTGTTTAAAACTAGACTGTTTTCCTTACACCAGTTCATCAAAACTTCAATCTCCTTGCGGTAAGCACCCTCATTGTCATAATAAATAAGGCCCACTATGTTGTATCATCTGCGAACTTCACAATATGGTTGGTAGCAAACCTAGCACAACAGTCATGGGTCAACAGGGTGAACAGCAGTGGACTTAGGACGCAGCCCTGAGGAGAACCTGTGCTCAAGAAAATGGTGCTAGAAATATTTGTTCCAGCTTGCACATATTGGGGCCTGTTGGTAAGTAAATCAAGAATCCAGTTGCACAAAGGAGTGTTTAAGCCTAAAAGGCCCAGTTTGTCTACTAGATGCTGGGGAATGATTTTGTTAAATGCCGAACTGAAGTCAACAAACAACAAATGCACATGAGTATTTCTTTCCTCTAAGTGCTTCAAGCTCAGATGGAGAACAGAAGAAATAGCATCCTCCATATGAAATAGGTAACTTTTTTTTTTACCTTAATAGGTTTCAGTGCCTGGGCATCAGGAAGAAATTTAAGCAGTGTTGAGGCAGCTAGCAGCAGGAAAGATCTATTTATGGAGTCTCCTCCATCCAACCCTGACAGTGATAATTTATAGAGACCATTACAAGATTCGTGGCGGACTGCAGTCTGAAATTGAAAAAAAAAAAAAGAATTACAATTAAATGGAAACAATTCAAATAAAACATTTTTCCTTATTTTCTTTATTTTTAGATTATTTATAAACTATTTTCAATATGCCTATTTGCTATCAATACAGTGAACTAAGTCTTTGTACCAATAATTTTAATTTACTATAAACAATATGCTAGAACATTTTGGAGAATAAAAATCCCACCAAAGAATTCATAGCTGGAAGTTACAGATGTTACTGTAAATATTGAAGGAGGCAGCTATTTTCTGTAACAGATAGATCGTGATGACTTTGGCTGAAATCTTATGCATGCTACCTAGAAGATAACAATAGTCTTAATGGATACAGTAGGAATTGCTTTTGAATAAATAGGAATACGATTGAACCACTCATTAAAAAAAAAAACCTCTTGAATTAGGGAAACAAAATACAATATTTAAAACTAGTAATAAATCCATATTAAAGTAACAAGAAATCTTTTTCTTCACTCCAAAAAGGTCTCTTTCAACAGACATATTTAATCTCTTTTGAATTATTTCTTATACTAAACTAGAAATTGTTTTTGAGGCTTACCTCAGGAATTAGAAGAGTAAGTTTCTTCAGCCAATCGTGTAAATTATCATTATCTGCTAGGTTGGATTTTACTAAAGAGCAACAGTGAGCCCAACTCACTAGCAACCACATTGAATAGTGAGTAACTAAAAGAAGAACCAAAAACATTAATTACACATTACATATATGCCATTTGGTGTTTTTTTTTCAAATTAAGATCCATTATATTTGAATGAGAAATTGCCTGGAAAATACAGGTAGTAGTCCTTGATCTTTGACCACAACTAAACACAGAACTTTGATCATAAGTTGTTAAACAAAATGTTCACATGAAGCAATTCCAGTTCTCTCCATTTGTTATTAAGTGACTGCACCAGGATACCTCAGGGGTGGGGGATAGGGGCTTGGGAGGAGTGGCAATGCAGGGAAGAGACCTACCTGCCTATGGGCCTAGCAATCTGAGCCCTTCCAGGCATGGTGGAATATGGAGAAGACCAGGGCGAGTGCTACACTGGTGGGACTAGCTGGCCAAGGTTTCCCAGACTGCAGTGGGAAGAAGCTGCAATGCTCCTACATCTTAAGGGTGGGAAGGCTGCCAGCTGAATTTTGATCAAGAGACTGTGAGAGTGCTGCAACAGTGGGAACTTTGGACAGGAATCATTTTCTTTAAAATGCTTTGTAGTTTATTCCCATCTACTGTCTCAATAACCTTGCCTAAAAAAGGAAAGCTGGAGACTGAGTGATAATTATTCAATACTCTAGATATGGAAAGAGCCAATTAACACCCTCCCCCACCCCCTTATTTCAAAGCTGCCAGTAACATCTCCTCTCACAACAAAGTGTTAAGAGTCTTTCCGACCCCGAAAATTACCTCCCACCTGAAAGAACCAAAGGATTCAGCTACAGGAGGAAGATATCACCTTATTCACTTCATTTGAAGTCATGGATCAAAAGAAATCCAAGTAACTAAACAAGACCATGCTCCAAGTCATTATCCTGTACTGTGTCAACATGACAACAAGATTTGAATGAATCTGGAGAATTTTGTTAGTGAAACATGTACATTTATGACAGCAACCATGAGGGGGTCTTTAATGTTGCCTGAATGACTTTTCCCCTCTAAGGATGATATTTAAAGTACATAGTTGAAATTTAAAAGTCATATGAACTATCAGATAAACAATTATTATCATGACATGTAACCTACAAGACAAGAAGGAATTGCTTTGCTATATATTAACAACTATGTATTAATTAATATCTAAAAATACTATCATGCCTCTCAAAGGAACAGACGTTGGAAGAAATCTGTTACAGAAAAAGGCAAAATGGAAAGTTACTTGTATAAACTCACCTCTAGTTCAAATGGTAATAATCCTGATCCTTGATGTTTTTTAAATGATATATGAAGGGTCTATCTATTAAATCCTTGCTAAATTAATATTAAGTTTAGAAAATAATAGAACTGTCTTCAGAAATGCTGACAGAAATAAATTTTATTTATTTATTTATTTATTTAATTTTTATCCCGCCCTTCTCCTTACGGACTCAGGGCGGCTGACAGCCTTGTAAAACAGATACAAAGATAAAAATACCCAATTTAAAACCTAATTAAAATGAAATATTTGCTGTGGCCTATGTCAATTAAAATTACTCTTAAAACCCCACTAAAAATTCCCCTAGGCCAATCCCGC
>NW_015388252.1:60100-85378 GCF_001527695.2 Protobothrops mucrosquamatus | reverse complement strand
CAGTAGTCCAGGCGGGAGGTGACGAGGGCATGGGTGACTGTGCGCAAGGCGTCCCGGTCCAGAAAAGGCCGCAACTGGTGTATCAGGCGTACCTGATAAAACGCCCCCCTGGTCACGCCCCCCTGGTCACGGATTTAAAACAATCCTGAAATATCTTCCATAACTTCTAAAATTACACCTTGAAGATGCTGTAATTAATTGGGTTGTTACTTTTTGCTAACAAAAATAAGGAACTGAATATTAAACTGTTAATTTTCCAGTTATAATGTAAATCCATCTGCAGTTAAAATAATGGACAGAGGAGTTGCTTCAATGAAGTTTCCAGTAAATAAGCTTTAAGCTTATAAGTTAAAGCCAATTTGAAGCATGTTAACATGTGATGAGACATAATTAGCTATTAGCTACTTTCAATATGGGCCTTTTAGATATTTTGGACTACAACTTAATAATTCACTTTTGTCTACTATCTGGGGATTAGAAGTATCTAACATATGGGGTCCTTAGTGCTCTGAACTTGGTTGTTTTCTCACAGTCATTTCATTACCCAACTAGATCATTGCTAAAAGAGAGTTATACTCATATATAAACAGAGACCAAACACCATCCCTTCTAGCAAAGATGTTATCTACAGTAATAAAACACTTGTGAGAAAACAACTAAGCTCAGAGAGCATCACCGACCCTATAGTTCAATTCTTAGCTACAAATACAGTCATGTGGAAAAAGAAGTATATCCTCTTTGAATTCTATGGTTTTATGTATCAGGACATAGTAAAAATCATTCTTAAAAGTAGGTAAATCCAACCTCAGATGAACAACAACAGACGGTATATTACATCATGTCATCATTTATTTTACAAAAAAAAAAAGCCAAAATGGAGAAGCCATGTGAAAAACTAAGTACACCTTATGGTTCAATAGCTTGTAGAACTACCTTTAGCAGAAATAACTTTAACTGAATTGTTTTCTGTGTGACTATATTATTCTGAGACATAGAGTAATTTTGGCCACTCTTTTTTATAACGTTGTTTCAATCCACTGAGGTTTGTGGGAATTTGTTTATGCACAGCTCTCTTAAGTTCCCACCACAGAATTTCAATCGGTCTGGACTTTGACTGTGTCATTGCAACCCCTTGATTCTTTCCCTTTTCAGCCATTCTGTTGTAGATCATTGTTCTGTTGCATGACCCAATGTCGGCCAAACTGTAGCTGTTGGACAGATGGCCTCGCATTTGACTCTAGAATACTTTGGTATAACAAAAAAATCCAGAAAAAGGCATTTCAAAACAGTTATAAATTGATTTGCTTTTTAATGTACAAAATCAGCAGGGGATCAAATACTTTTCCCCCTCACTGTACAAAGGACTTTATGGTTGACTCAATGAATGCAAAGTGCCCAGGTCCTGTGGCTACAAAAGAAGCCCAAATCATCACCACCATGCTTTACAGTTAATATGTTTCTGCTGATCTGCCGTGTTTGGTCTTCACCAATGTGACACTGTATATTATGGCCAAACATCTCTACTACAGTGTTCCAGAAGTCTGCTTTGTTCAGATGCAACTTTGCAAACCTAACATGTGCTGCCATGTTCTTTTTAGAGCAGTGGTTCTCAACCTTTTTAATGCCGCAACCCCCAACCAGTCGTAAGTCGAGGACTACCCAACCGGTCGTAAGTCGAGGACTTTCCCTGCCCGGGAGCGCCGCGCATGCGTGGTTCCGCCCCCTGCGCCGGCTGAGGCGTAGCTGGCAAGCGGCAGAGACGGAGCAGGCTGACCACCAGCTGGCCCAGCCCAAGGGAGGTAAGGCGCCCGCCGGAAAAGGGGGAAAAAATGGCGGACAAAAAAAATGGCGGACAGCCTTGCTTGGCGACTCCCGTGAAATGGTCGATCGACCCCAAATGGGGTCGCGACCCATAGGTTGAGAATTGTTCTGTCATGAACGTTAATATGTAACATAACTGAGGCCTGTAGAATCTGAGATGTAACTCTTGATTTTTTGCAATTTCTCTGAGATTGTATGGTCTGACTTTGTGGTGAATTTGCTGGAACCTCCACTCCTGGGAAGATTGGCAACTGTCTTGAATGCTTTCCACTTGTGAATAATCTTCCTCACTGTAGAATGATGGACTTTTAATTGTTTGGTAATCACCTTACAACCCTTCAGAAACTGATGGACAGCAACAATTGCCTTTCTAAGATCATTACTGAAGTCTTTACTCTTTGGCATTGTGTTAACACACACTTGAATGTATGTTAAACACCATAAAACTCTGCCTTTTATAGAGGAGTCACACTTGCTGATAATCAATTGATAAAGGGCATATGATTAGCAGCATCTGGCTGCTACTTAGCCTCTTCATACCTATGGAAGCAATAAGAATGCACTTAGTTTTTCATACATGGCTTCTCCATTTTGGCTTTCTTTTTTGTAAAATAAATGATGACATGGTAAAATATGTCATGTGTTGTTGTTCATCTGAGATTGTATTTACCTACTTTTAAAAACTGCTAAGGACCAAATGATTTTTTCTTTGTTCTGATATGTAAAACCATAGAACTCAAAGAGAGTGTACTTTGTTGTTCACATGACTGTATACTCTTCTATTAATATCTACAATATCTGGATTTCAGGTAAAGAAATATGTGTTGAAGACTCCATATAATTTAATTTTTATGTTTTGACCAATGTACTGACCTTCATGTCTTGACCTATGATCAGCTTGAGCTTTCAACACCCTGTAGAGGAATAAAATAAATAAAATAAATCACACAATTTATTAAATATTACTTCAAATAATAAAAACAGATGGATAAAGTTATTCACTCTCACTATTTAGAAAAAATGATTTAATATTCTGCAGAATTTTGTTCTAATCTCTTAAAATGTTTTACTAGTTTGCTATATAATATGTATTTCTTCTTGGAGCAAACAGTGTAATTAGATGGTAACAGAGATATAGCACTATACATAGCTTCCTGGCCCTGGTAGACAACTAATTAATTTATCCTGATTTAATCACAATGTATGAAGTAAAATAGCTATATTAAGTACATTGACTGGTATTAACAATTACTTATTTGTTCTCTTCTTTAACCTGAAAAAATAGGTTTTACTTAACTATAGAACTGAGAATCTGCTGCAATAAGCCTGAGTGATAATGAGATAGGGGAGATCAGCTAACGGTCTTTGACCCCTGATTTGAATACTATGTTGATTAAGTAGACCACTTGGGGTTATCTAATAAAATCTCAGTCACTTAAGTTTCTTAGGTCACAAAAGAGTCTTTTTAACCAGATTTGGATATTAGAATATTGCAATTGCCTCAGTTAAAATTGTGCAATTTTCTCTGCTTTAAAAACTGGATAATGGTCTGCTTTTATAAAATATTAAAGTGACTTATAGGAAAATCTAAATTTAAAATATCTTGAATTAAAAACACACAGTTTTAATCTTAACAGAGATAATCTGAACATTTTTAGTAAGATCAAAACACTACTAACAAGAAGGATATAACAACTTTACTTATGCCTACTTTTAGCTACACATTTCTAGATAAAATGGAATATTATTCAATATACTGCTTAATGCAAATATATATATATATATGTTTGTGTATATATATACTATAAATCTTACCAAAGATATTAAAAAAAGGTTATTGTACCTAGGCGCCAAGTTGTCATATGTATAAGCAACACACATAAGTCGCTGAATCAAACTGGTTCCCTGGACAAGTACAAGAAATACCTTTAAAAAAATTGAAGTCAAAAAAGAACAGTTAATGCAACTGCTGCCTTAAAACTATGTGTTATATGTGTAGATGTGTATGTATGTTTGTGTGTGTGTGTGTGTGTGTATAAAAATGAATAAAAAGTAACTGTATTGTTTATAAATCAAGCATTTTAACGATAAGCAAGACACTATATATTGAAACACACACAAAGTTCGATAAAATATGCCAGCTAAAATCTTTTCTCCCATTTATCACAGTTTCAGTTTATTTACTAATATGATCATTTTGAGCAAGTGGCAGACTGGTATTTCTTTTTCCTTCTGTGTAGCTGAGAACATATTCAGGACTTCCCAAGTGTTTGCTTCAGTTATTTAATAGGGCTTGCAATTGGAAGCTATTTCCAGTGCTACTCTTTCAATTATGAAATCTGGAGAACTGTAATTTTTAAGAGAACAACTAAAGCGGTAGATTTAATCCCTGATTTTTCTGGAGAATCTCTGGGATATTTAAAAAAACTTCTGCTTCATTTTCATTTCACATAATCTATTAATGACTAGGACTGTACTACATTTGTCCTCTTAAGTTTACATATCCCATGCAGAATTTGTAAGATGTACCATTTTGTAAGTAAACATGAGCGATCAGAAAAAACTTTTTTTTAAAAAAATTAATTTTTTTCCAATTAAATATTGGGCATTACAGAATAGCACAATCATTAAACAAACCATAGCAAAACATGAATAAAATGGTCCAAAAGTCTGCATACTGCATATAATAAAATTGACACACTTTATTATATTGAAATTGATATAACAATGGAGGTAAGTTTTCATGCCTGGGCCTTGTTAGTAATTAGTGTATGAATATAGTCAATGATTTTCTTAGCTCTTAAGAAGAAACCCTTGTACATTTCATCCAGGGCTGTATCGTCTTTGCTGGTTATTAAAGTACAGGAAAAGCAAAAGAACGGTCAAAGGATCTATAAGCAAAATTAGGTCAACCTAATAAATCAGGTGAAGCATATAAAAAGATATCCAAATATTTGATGATGCTAATTAATAATGTTCAAATTCTGATCAATAAGTAGAAAATAATTAATACTAAGCCATACAATCAGGTAGACCAAACAGATGTTAAACATAACTTTCAGAAAAAATTATCTGGATGCAACAAGAAATCTCCAAGCAACTTCTACTGAAATATATGCTTCTCTGAAACAAAGTGGTGTGGCTGATTTAGCATGCGCAATAAAAAGATACTTGAACAAAAATAGGCTGCATGGTAGAATCACCAGAAAACTATATTGCTACACCAAGGTCACAAAATATCCTGCCTACAATATACCAAACATCACTAGAGAAGCCTGAAACGTCTGGACAAAATCATTTGGAGTGATGAAATAAAAATAGACTTTTATGGTCACAAACATAAATGCTATGTTTGGAGAAGAATCAACAAGACCTATGAAGAGAGAATACAACCCATACTGTAAAGTAGGCATGTCAAACTCATGTCACGTGACGTCACACGACGTATCGCAACTTTTTCCCCATTGCTGGCAATGGGGTGGACGCGGTTTCAGTATGATGCATCCAGCCTGCGGGCCGGCAGATTGACACCCCTGCTGTAAAGCATGTTTTGGGGGCATGGAGGTATGTGAGTTAAAATAACACAAAGAATTTAATCAAAATTGATGGCAAATTTAATGCAGCATATTATCAGAAAATATTGGAGGAAAATCTGCATGACTTTCCAATATGACAATGATCCATAATATAAGGACAAGTCAACCCTTCAATGGCTACAACAGAACAATATTTATTTATTTATCCTAATCTCAATATCATTGAGTCACTTTGGGGAGATCTCAAAATATGCAGTTCATGCTAGACAACCAAAAGTATATTATACAGGGCATGAGGCTTTTTAATGAGAGTGGGCACCTTTACCAAAGAAAATTAGACAGTCATTCATAACTGTCACGAAAGATGCAAGCGAACATTAATGCTAAAGGGGGAAATACACAATATTAAGAACTAAGGATATGGAAAATTAAGAACAGGACCATTTTATAATTTCCTTTATTGCTATGGTTTAATGATTGTGCTATTCTGTGATGCCTAGTCTTTTTTTGAATCAACCTCAATTTTTTTTAAAAAAAATATTTTATGCAATCACTCACATTTACTTACAAAATGGTCCATAATTCTTCAAGGGTTATGTAAACGTATGTGCACAACTGTAAATTTAATTCAATATAGTACTGTGTGCCGTGTGGTGAATCTAATTAATACCATTTTATCATATATTCATAATGAACTTTGTATAATGACTTTGAAATGAATGGCCTAAAGCAAGTTCAGCATGAATACTAGTACACACAAAAAATAACAACTAGGAATTTATAATTCAATTAAATAAAAAGTTCACACTTTGGATGTAGGTATAGTTTATCTTCTAAAATGTCTTCGAAATAAATGACCTGACTAAATATATTTAAAATATTATTTAAGAAAAATGCTTTCTTAAGGCTCTATGCTTTGTATTTCTATCTGCCATTTCAATTTAGCAAGTTGCCATTAAGAATATCCAGAATCAAGCTTGCTTATGAAGTATCACTCTATATATACTTGTATGCTAAAATTAAAATATCAGTGGAAAAAGCTGAACGTATTGCAATCAAAGTGGTTTATATACAAAATTATGCTGTTCTCAAATCCAATTTCTATATTGTTAATTTAAAAGGTACATATGTGCCCAGAAAATAAATAGGAGTATACATTACTATCCTTTACTCATCTTAATGATTTTCAGATATGTAGGACTTCAATTTCCATAATTTCCAGTTATCAAAGATATGTGGAATGGTAATAAATCTTCTTGAGATATATAGTAACTTAGTAAGAATGCATTATTCCAATTAATCATTCATTATACTTACTAACATTTTTTTCCCTCTGACAATGGGTTTTCCAATTAAGTCTCTACGTAAACCTACATTTACAGTGTCACACCTGCCAGATAAGATTTTCTCTAAAGTCTTCGTTTTTATTGCTTTTAAAGAGAAGTTTTTCACCTCTGTTAAACGGGGTATATGAAGGCCTTTTGTATGATCTCCTGCTGTTTTCCGTGATTTTCCTGGCCAAGTTCTTTTCCTGTGATTCTCTGCTACTCCAGACCAGGCAAAAACATCATGATAAGCTAAATCCAAATCTGAAGGATCCACTGCAAATTGGCATATCAACTTCAGCAAGCAAGCCAGACAATCTAGTAACCACTACAAATAAGAATTAATAAGCAGCTTTAACTTCATTTTTTTTATAAAGACCATTTTAAAACAAAACTACAGATTCATTAGAGAAGTTGTATATCTCATTAAGATGAGTCAGTTACAACTTGTCACTTACAACTGTCCATGATTCCTGATCTTTAGGTTCTAAAATTCCAGAATTAAATATTTCCAAGAGCTGTTGAAGACCTCCAGAAGCCACAAACTGTAATCAAATTATAGAATGATCAGCAAGGAAAATAAGTAAGTAAACAAGTACAAATGTGTTATTGTACAAAAACCTCCCACTGATAATTGAATAATTCTTTGCCTGTACTCTGGCCTTACTGTTTATCTTTATCAAAACCTACAGCAGAGTCCCCAAGAAATGGGGGATGGCAATCATTGTCCCTATATACAAAAAAGAAAAAAAAATGACCCTGCTAATTATAGACCAATGAGCCTCCTTCAAGACAATCAGCAAAGACACCTACAATAGAAATTCCAGGAATAGATGGAAAAAGCAAACATTTGCAAAGGAGTGGCTTTAGGGAAATCCAATCCACCATCTCACTGAATAATACTGAATAATACTTTCTGCAACACAACCTCTCTTTATGCTCTTTGTATAGATTTCAAAGCAACATTTGATTCCATATCCTGAGCTAATTTGTGGGGAAAAACTGAAGACTCTCTCAATTTACCAAACTTTACTTCATTTAATATGTATGATATCTGAAGGAACCTCATTCAATATAAGATGTAACCCCCAAGGCCATCTTACCAGTGCCAGTAAAACTGAGAAAGGCATCAAGCAAAGCTGCATATTGGCTACATTCTTATTCTATATCAACTGTATGGTGGGCCATCTCTACAACATGGATTTTTACTCCCCCAAATTTGATGGAGGATACATCTCTGTTTTACTCTATCAAGATACTGCATTAATACTTTCTGGAACACCCACTGGCTTCAAAGAACAGCAAGAACACTAACATAATTCTGCTCAACTGGGTACTCAATTATCAGAAAACTAAAATCATAGCATTTGGCAAAAGATCCAAGAGCCACTCTTGGAGCATAGATGGCCACAATATTATAAATGTCCTGTTTAAAATTCCTGGGGGCAGTAGGAAAGCCCATGAGCACTATGTTTGCTGAATATGCATGAAGGAGTTTATCTGCCATTCTTATACCCTTAATCAACAAGTAGCCACAATATCATGGCAGCACTCAAATTATTCAAAGCCAAGCCAATAACACAACTTTATTTTGCTCAGTTGGGCTTCTTCTCTTATTTTCCATTGTTAGAACTTTTATAATCCAAATTTATAAGATCAGTCCTTCAAATCCCAAAATGTGTCTCTAATGACACCCTTCAATTAGAGAAAGGCCTCATGAAAATGGAAGCTAAAGTGACTATATTCAACTCAGACTATCCTTTTTTCACCCTTGACGTTCCCCCATTATGAGTGACAACTGTCAATCCATATGGAAACAGGCAATGGCAACTAGAATCTTATGCTTGGGTTTCTCTCCAGGTCTTCTATTCAGTATGGGATATTATCAGACCAAAACCCTCATTAAACAGCAATACAGAGCACCAGGACACCATTATTCCTAGTGAGTCCAACAGATACTCTACCTCCCCTATGGCATACTTAACTAAGCTTGTGAACCACCTAAATACCAGAGGCCTTTAGTCTGACATGATGTCATGCCCTTCCCTCAGTGTTTGCCATACTAGAGTGCTCTGTAATTTGATATAGTCTTCCACAAACAATCCTTTATGCTTCCCTACAGCCATTTAATGTTCCTATTCCTTATTTAAGATTTGTTTAGACTTTTTTAAATTTACTTTATTTTAATACATTTTATATATTTCAGCTTTTCATATTTTTTAAAACTTTTGATATATTTTCTGTTTTTACTTGACTGTGCCCCATGCTCCTTATGGTCTACAACCATTACAAATTTATTAAAATTTAAATTAAAAATGAGCAATTCATTATTGTATAAAGAACAATTCCTTTTTATTTTATGAAAGGATTTATTAAAAAATGCAACCTGTAGTTGTTTGTTTGTCAATATCTCATTTTCTAATTAAAATCAAAAAGTAAAAGTACAGACACATGTGAACAAAGGCACATACCACCAGAATAGCATTTTTATATAATAATTTCAAACCTTGCAACTCCAAGTGTTTTTACTGTTTTCTATTTGATCTTCACTTGAATCATCAGAATCTGGGTAAAGATCACTGTAACTTCCCTAAAATCAATGACAAAAACATAATGATCATGAAGGGTAAGTTATAAAAGGAATTTTACAAATTTATATGAAACAAAATTTTGAAAAATAAAATACTACCGTGGATTCCCGCCTTATTCTTCTATTGGGTTTTCCAAGCGCTTCGATTATTTCAAGGGCATACAGAAGTTTATGGGCACTTTTTATTCTTAAAAGATCTTTCCAACTGAATCCATCATTACTCTTTAAAAAATAAAACAGATTAGACAAAGTCTGTAAGAGAGGATCAACTATAAGCTTGAATATACACTTCTATTTATATACAATCATGTCTTAATTATACCCTCTGTTGAATATAATTTGATTCATGTTGAATGTATGGTTAAAAATCTGTCTTAATCTATGGTTCTTTAGAGACTCCTTCAGTTAGAGCTATATTAAAAGAAAACGGGAAATGCTGAATAGGTGACAGTTTTTGAAGTTTCCATTATTTACTATCTATATTTTAGTTTATGCTTAACTGATTAAAATGAAATTGGATTGTCCATTCCACAAAATTATTCCAGATATATAAAGTCATTTGCCGTTATCAGCAATATACCTTCGTTTATACTTTTGTAGCTTTAATGAAATGTGACCACTTGCTATAATTTAAAAAGCTGCTGTAAGATATGCATGACAATTGTCTTGAACAACCAAAAGAGACCTGGAATTATTTATTTATTTTACTTATTTATTTATTAGACTTGATTGCCATCCATCTCACCTATAGGTGACTCTGGCATTACATTAACTTACATTAACAAAGAAACAACCAGGGGGATGAGCTCATAGTTCAGTGGAGGATTTCCACATTAGTCACAGCCACAAACACATTCCAATAACCTTACAATAATCTGCCCCAGACACCTACCATGGACCTGTCCATTTAGAGTTCAAATCTGAATGAATTTATCTACCAGATAGCAAGATGCTCCTGTAGCTCTCCCTCCCCAGCAGGGAACAAGTCACCTTAAACGGGGCCATTGGCCAGCTATGATAACATTTTTCACTATTCTTATTACTATGCTCTAAACCGAAATACATGGTTTTATTCCTGCTCATTTAGACTCATTGTCTTCCTCTAATGGCATCTCTTCTGGTGCTTTATCTCCTACACCTCCTTAGAGAACAAAGGTATGTCCCAGGATCAGTGAACAAGGAGAAGCCACATAGGAGCACTCCAGTGCAGGTCTTAGCCACCTCCTGATTCCAATCAACAACTAAGGCCAAACTGTCCCCCAAATCCATAGGAAAGATCCCAAGAGCCCTCTGAAACCCATCTGGTCCATCTGGGCATACCAATCTAAAAGGCCTCATTGGGTCTATGACAACTCACCATGACCACCTAACTGCAGCCAACTCACCACAGCTAACTCACCATGGGACAATTCACCATGGCTAACTCACCATGGGACGACTCGCCGCTGGATAAGAGTTACAGTAATATCAAAGAAATAGTGAATGGAATAACTGAAAAAATGATGCCAAAGGAGTGACAAAATGAAATGTGAATGACAAAAATTAAAATATTTTTTAAATTATTTTAAATAATTAAATTGAATAGTTGAATTGTCCTGCAGCAAGCTGCCATGCAGCGAGCATAGTGAATTGGCTGTGGCAAATTAGCCGTGGAGAGTTGGCTGCGGCGAGGTGTCCCATTCCATGCTAATTCTGTGGCTGGTTGCCCATGGCAAGTTCTCTCACTGGGAGTTGGCCATGGTGAGTTGGCTATGGTGAATTGGCTATGGCAGGTTGACCATGGCAAGTTGGCTGTGGCAAGTTATCACATTCCATGGTATAGTGGCCTCAGAAAGCCCCACAATAGCATTTCTCACTGGCCCGCCTGCCTCAATCTTTCCCAGCAACTTCCTTTCCCTTGCTTCTTGATATCTGTATAAAGAGGGCAGACTCTCTGTGGAGGAATGGGACAACTTGCCACAGCCAACTCACCATGGGACAACTCTCTGCGAAACAATTTAACAATTCTATTTAATTATTTAAGATAAATAAAAAATATTTTAATTTTTATTGATCACATTTCATTCTGTCCCTCCATTTGCATCCTTTCTTTAATGATTCTATTTTGTCCAGCAACAAGTTGTCCTGTGGTGAGTTGGCCATGGCGAGTTGTCCTGCAGTGAGTTGTTTCTGGCGAGTTGGTTGTGACAAGTTGGCTATGGTGAATTGTCATAGAGCCCTCTGTGGTGCCACGCATACAGCCTTCCAAATGTCGTAATAGTTGTTTCTCTCCTTCTCAAGACATATGAATAGTAACAGATATTTGAATCTCCAACCTCCAAACTGTGATGCCAAGTTTAAACTATATGCAGCACTTCCAACTTCATGTACCAACAACTGCAAATATTTAAGAGATGACTTTTTGCTCACCTGATCATCTAAAATATTTTGAAATGCCTGAAGCATATTAGGACATGTAGGCAGTAGCATTAACAACTCCCAAACTCGCCTTGATAGATTTTCTGCATGAAGGTGGAGTTCTTCACATTTTGCACTCTGAAGACACAAATAAAAATATATCATGCATATATAAAAACAGACATTAAATAAATTACAAGAACAACAATTTTGTCACACAGATTGTAATAGATGTTCTAATAAAAATTTTCATGCTGAATTCAAAAAGAGAATCAGTTTTTTTCTATCAGGCTTAATTTTCTTGTGACCATGTCTTTTTATTCTTTCAATTTATTAAATTACAATACCATATAGCAGTGGTGGCGAACCTATGGCATGGGTGCCAGAGGCGGCACTCAGAGCCCTCTCTGTGGGCACGCGCGCTGTCACCCCAGTCCTAGGCCTTCAGCTAGCTTTTATAAAACCTTTTCGCTTTAGGCCTCCGCTGCCGTGTGCAAAAAAAAAAAAAGGGTTCAATCAATCAGTCAATTTCAACTTCTCGTGGGGGAAAAAAAAGATCTCACAAAGTTGGAATTGATTGATTGAACTTTTTAGTCCCACCCAGTCTGCCGTTACCACTGCAGCCACGCCCACCCAATGGGCCACACCCACCCAAATGGCCACACCCAGCCAATGGACCACACCCACCCGGCACCTGACGATGCATAAGTGGGTTTTGGGTTGCAGTTTGGGCACTCAGTGTCTAAAAGGTTCGCCATCACTGCCATATAGTATTTTAACTATAGTATTATATTTGTATCAATCAAAATCTAATTATTACTGTTGTTCTTGAGCACAAATAACTTCCAATCAAAGGTAGAAGGTATGACAGCACAGAACAGCATGTTGTGTAGGTTGAATCATGTCTGAATATGTCAGATAAGAGCACAACCTCTGTCTGGAAAGCAGTTCATGGCAACCTGGTGCCATGGCGGAAAGTGAAAACAGTTTAAGTGTACATTCTCTATATTCAAGTTAAATATTAAATTCATTGTAATAGCTTTTTGCTTATGTACATACTGTTATCATACCCCCAAACAGTGACAATCATCGTTATACTTTTCCTTTATGTATGGTAACTTAAAACCTAACTCTCAGAAATGAAGCTTCTTGTCATACATTTGTTTGAACTTTATTTTGATTATAAAGTGGGTGACCAAGATGAGACCTGAGCCTCTCATAGTTGTCGTGTGACAGTAAGAACAGAAAAAAATCATTACATTCAGAAAGAATGTCCAAAACACACTTCACATTTCCAGGCAAAAAATGAGATGGATAGTCCACCTGTGAATCCTGAAAAAAAAATTCTTACTCCTTTGCATATCAAACTTAGACTGATGAAAAAAATGCATTAAAGAGATGGATTAAACAGCAACTGGAATTGTGTACTTGAGAAATAAATTTCATTAGATTAGTAATTCTAAGATTAAGATATTTTTGTAGTCGTTGAACTGATAAAATATGACAAATCTCATGAAAGTTAAGTTGAAAAAGTTACATGATAATCATTCAAAAATATCTGCAAAAACATTTTGGAAAATCTGTACCAAGCTATCTGATGTTCATTTTTTGAATTCTTATTTGGACCTTTTCCCTAATGATCATGGTGAACAATTACACCAGGACATTTCAAACATGGGAAAGCAGTATCAAGGCAAGTGGGGTGCCAGTATGACTTCTGGGCTTTTAATTATCAAAGTGCCTGACAAAATAAAAAATAAAAACATATCTGAATTTAGCATGCAAAATACTGTAAGGTTAACCAGTTTTTGTTTCTGCAGCACAAATAATCCCCCCCGAGTTATTTTACATTATTTATAACCACTATATAGCTCCATGTAGGATAATATAAAACTAAACTTCAGATGGGAAAAGAAACTAACATTAAAAAAATGCCAATTTTACTCATCAATACTGAAAGTTTTCATGAATCTCTTAAATTTAACAGCAAAAATGAACAATTATGTTAGCTATACACATAACAGTATTTGGTGAGCCATTGTATAGCATCTATCATCTTTTGAAATTAACCCCCACCACACATACTATTGTCCACTATAGCCTTCTGCAATATATACCTAAATCCTGCAGATTGCAGATTGTATTTTTCAATGACAAGAAATTTGGACAATTTTTAATTATCTTTTGAAATACACATTCTGTGGTTGTTCAATTTTTATTTTTATTTTATGTTTGGTATCCATATCATCTGAGATTATGCAACAGAGCCTATTGCCTGACAGATGTAGACCCCTGCCATGTTTGTACATGCATGGTTATATATTACATAAAACACAATTTGTGCATAAGAACCCTGATTAAAGTTACCTCACTATCTTCCATAGCCACTTCTGCGGGTGGGGGCTTAAAGGAGGCAAGCATTTCTAGCAAATCAAACAGGGTAGTAAGATGAGGCTCTTGCAGAAGTAAGAGCATTGGAATGTTGTCCTTCTGAGGTGCTGGCAAGCAGGATGCTGGAAGCTGAACTCCTTCTCCTTTTCGCTCTCTCCTTGGAGCACCCAAGGACACAAAGACCATCTTGAAATTACAAGTGAAGATAAATTTATTTTTTTAAAATTAAGGAAATTATTATTATAAAGGTATCTGTATATTGATACCAAAAGTATGCCTTCAACACACTGACTAGGGCCATGAGAAAGATGTTCATGTAGTAGGGAGAAGGAAAGGTACAAGTCAGTCCTCTGGCAAGTACAAGAATTCTTGCTGGCAATGGATAAATTAGCTAGATGCTGTAAGTTGTACGAGTATCATATTGATAGAAGAGACAAGACAACGAAATATTATCATTTCAGATAAATCAGCAAGTCACCCATACTGAGAAAACTAATGTGGTATCATGTGACTGCGACTTGCAACTTCCTGGCTTCCCCACTGATTTTGCTTGTCAGAAGCTAGCGGTAAAGTTCACAAATGGCAATCATGTGACTGTAGGATGCTGCAACCATCATAAATGCATGCCAGGTGCCAAGCATACAAATTGCAATCATATGATCATGGGAGATACAGCAATGGCCACAGCTTTTGAGGACTAGTTGTAATTCTTCTTTTTCAGTGCCATCATAACTTTGAATGGTCACTGAACAAGTGGCTGGTAAGCAAGGACTAACTATGTTAATTTTAAATAGGTTTTACGGCATTTCCAATACTTTTATCTTCCCATGTTTTACATTTTCCAGCTGACCAATAGATACACCCTTTCTGCACCTTTAACAGAACTTTCTGCTAAAATAAGGTAAAGCTTTTTGACGGGATATATTTTATTTATAGGTAGTCTTCACCTACCTATTGACTCCAGGTATGACAGTATTGAAAAAATAACTTTATGACCAATTCCCCATTTATGACCTTCACAGTGTCCTAAAGTCAGGTATGTGATCACAGTTACAATCAGTATATATTGTTCCATACCTGACCTGTTGTTTTGATTTTCTTTGATTTTCTTTCCTATCCTTGTCCAGCAGAGAAACTGGAGAAAGGAGATTACAAGAGAATAAACATGCACACAATGGGGAATATATCAGGCTGTTTGTGTAATGTGCACACAGCTACTGCTCCCAGCACATTGCTTTCAATGTGTATTTCTCACTGTGCATATTTACTCTCTTGTAATTCCTTCCTCCCCAATATTATACTCTGTAAGGGCGGGGGAGGGAGCAATTTCACTAAGCAATGTCTCCTGTGCTTGATTCATCTCCTCCTCCCCTTGCATAGTGGAAAGATTAGCAAGGGAGCAATTAACAGAGAGTAAGCCTGCCCACAATGGGAATTACTGGGCTGTCTGTGTAGCCAACAGCAACACATTGCTTTCCATGTGTGTTCCCCTTTTGGGTCTGCTTACTCTTTTATAATCACTTTTCCTCCAATTACTGTAAATTCAAGCATTATTTCCCTTTTTGTTAATTATCTCAGGGTAAAGGTGAGGTTTCCAAAAGGCAGGGGGGTGATTAGGAAGCAAACAAAAGCCAAAAGTATGAAAATGATTAGTTTTGAACCTGCTATTCCCAGAGCCACTGGGGTGAATTCTCCAAAAGACAGGAGAGTGGGGAAAAGAAAAGCACAGATGTGGTCATGTGATTTCCTACATAGCAATCACTTTGCTTAGTGATTGAGTTGCAGGTACCTATTGTAATGTTTAAGATGTTGGCCCAGAAACCATGGAACTGTGAGTTCTAGTTTCACTTAGGCTCATTTGCTCATTTTTAATCACCAATGTTTTATAATCAGCTCTGAATATTTATAAATACCTGCATATCTTTAAATCCCAATTCATGAAGTGTTTTTTCATCATAGTCAGTTGTTAGTTCATGTCCAGAAGAAATCATTCTTACAGGACCCATGAGACCCCCTACAAATGAAAAAAAAAGTTGTTTTCAGTACTTTGCCTTCTCTCTCCATCAAACATATGACAATCATTTTACAGAACTATAGAAATAATACATATTCTATTATTTTAGTCACTCCCTCACTCATTCATGTACTAACTTGAGAAAAACACAGCAGCTTTTTTTTGTATGAAGACGGTGTGAAAATAGAGACAAAATCAAATCTACCACCCAACTCAAATTGGATGGCAAATCAGTCAAGTTTTAATCAGAAAACTACTTTAAAATGTACCTGGGAAATCTCCTTTTCTACTGATTTGACCAAATTCTTGCAGATGTGCTTGCTGATTCAACTGTTCTTTCTGCAAATTTTCATACCAATGCGTAACCTCAGCTCTTAGATCTGCTACCTGATCACTTGGGTACATTTCAATGGTCATCTGGAACAGAACATACTGTACATTAAATTTACTTCTCAGATAAGATAAGAGATTTAAAGCAACATAGGGGTGAAAACAAATTAAAACATACTTTGTCAGGAAGTCCAGCTGGTTGACAAACAATTCTGAGAGGTAGTGATTGTTTATCACTCAATGCTTTTAAATGGCTACTGATACCAGTGCCTTCTATTTGCCATTGTCTCAGATGATATGCAAACCTGAAGAAAAAGTATTATAAAAAAGGGAAATCAATGCCAAACTATTTCTTTAAAAACCAAATGTATCTAAGCAAATGTATGGAAATGTACATATAATAATAATGATGATGATAAAGTTGAAAGGGACCTTGGAGGTCATCTAGTCCAACCCCCTGCTCAGGCAGGAAACCCTATACCATTTTGGACAAATGGCTGTCCAGTTTCTTCTTAAAAACTTCCAGTGTTGGAGCATTCACCGCTTCTGGAGGCAGGTTGTTCCACTGGTTAATTGTTCTAACTGTCAGGAAGTTTCCCCTTAGTTCTAGGTTGCTTCTCTCCTTGCTTAGTTTCCACCCGTTGCTTCTTGTCCTGCCTTCAGGCGCTTTGGAAAATAGCTTGATTCCCTCTTCTTTGTGGCAGCCCTGAGATATTGGAACACTGCTATCATGTCCCCCCTCGTCCTTCTCTTCATTAAACTGTTCTATCTACCTGTTCAAAGTGAAATTAATAGGCTGAGCTCGTATACAAAGACAAGTGACTATGAATTTCTTAGTATTTTAGGATTTGTGAAGTTTATGAACTTTTGTCAGGGTCTAAAGAACTATAAAGATAATTTAATGAGCTCAATGTTTCAGCCTTATTTTAAAAGTCAATTACTCAACACTACATAACAAACCAAAGGATGTTTCAAAACTAGAATTATTTATATCACAGGCAACATTATATCTCTCTCTCCCTAGAATCTTTTATCCCACCCCCACCCCCTAGAGTCCTTGAAAATAATCCACTTTGCATTTGTAACAAAAATTTCTGAATTTTCTTTTGAAAATCCTAAATATAAGCAGTTAAAAATAATACTGATACCACAAAAATAATGTTCAGTCATTTTTCTTGAAATACTACTTTTTGATAAAACAATAAAGAAAACAGTTTACCTTCTCCGAAAAGCTTCTAAATGAGTTTTAAGCATGAGAAGTCCTCGTTCAATAATGGTAAGACTGGAATGAGAATCTTGCTCTAGATTACTAGATGCTATCATTAGGCTTTCCATGCACTTGCTAATAAATTCCTGTTCTTTCTCCAGACCTGTTTTACCTAAAAGAGTTAAAAATAAATGACCTAGATTAAAAAAATATTTATTTATTTTTTATTTCCATAAGAAAAAAAGTAATGATTTAAAATATTTTGTCTGGAATTCTAAACTCAGAATTTTCAAATAAGGTCTCATACCATTAATATAATAGGAGTTAATGTACTGTATAGCTGCCCGGCTCACATCTCCAGATTGTGCTCTTAAAGCAATGCCCCAGAATTGGTCCATACCACACAACTGTAAAAGAAAAAAAAGAAAAACTAGTATTATTGACAGTTGATTATTTCTGTCCAAGAGTCAAGTAAAATTATCTACCATATCTTCCTCACATCTTTATGAGTAGCACTGGTAAGGATTTTATTCTATGCCAAAGGAAAGTACACAGTGATATGAGAAAATAAGTACACATCATTGAAATAATTTACTTTTTCAATATATTTCAATATAGGGATACTTCATCTTCATTTCAACAATATTGGTAAAGGAATGTAATATAACAAATAACATGCACCATTTACATTTTATAGTCCATTGTGTAATTTAATTTTGGATCAGATCAGATGCAAATGTTGAAGTGGGGGTCACATGCCTAGATCAAAAGAACATTCAGAGGCTTCAAAAATGTTATACAGGTCTATGAGTCTGGGAAGGAATGTCAAACATTTGCTGAACAATTGGATGCTAATTATTGCACTGTCTAGAAGATCATATACAAGTGGAGATGATTTCAAACAACTGCCAATTAGCTCAAGTCACACCATCCCAGCAAATTCAGTCAGAGAGCATTCATACAATATGGTGAAAGAAGTCTCTATAAACTCCAGAATTTCATTATGTGAGTTTACGATAACTCTCACCACTACTGAATGTCCATTCTACCATTAGAAAGAAGACACACAAATTAGATCTATGTGAAAGGTGTGCCAGGAGGAAATCTCAACTGTCCAGAAAGAATACCAGGTCAAGACCCAAAAATTGTTCATGAACACCTAAAGACCAGGATTTCTGGAACAATGTGATCTGAAAAAATATGACAAAAATTGAATAATTTGGAAATAGTAACAGGTAACATGTCTGGTGAAAACCAAAGGGAGCATGTTTCATAAGAATCAGATATAACTATAAAGCATGGTGGTACAAATGTTCCTTTGTTGCATTAGGGCCTGGCGAGTAGAAGAGTACAAGGCTGTATCCTTTCCCCTTATTTATTCAACCTATATGGTGAATAAATACTGCATTCGGAAAGCATTCAAACACCCTTCACTTTTGTCAATTTTGTTATGCTGCAGCCTAATTCTACAATTGTTGAAGTTTATTTTTTTCTCATTGATCTACACTCAGTACCCCTTAATGACAAAGTGAAAACAGAATTTTAGAAATGTCTGTAAATTTATGAAAAAGAAAAAACTGAAATATCACATGCTGGCATAAGTATTCAGCCCCTTCATTTAGTACTTTGTTGAAGCACCTTTGGCAGCAATTACAGCCTTGAGTCTTTTTGGGTATGATGTGACAAGCTTTGCATACCTGGATTGTGGGATTTTCTGCCATTCTTCCTTGCAAATCGTCTCAAGCTTAATCAGGTGAGATGGCGACCATAGGTGGACAGCCATTTTCAGGTCCCTCCAGAGATGTTCAATATGGATCAAGTCAGGGCTCTGGCCAGGCCACTCTAGGACATTCACAGAGTTGTCCCTAAGCCACTCCTGTGTTGTCTTGACTGTGTGCTTAGGATCATTGTCATATTGGAAAGTGAACCTTCGGCCCAGTCTGAGGTCCTGAGCGCTGTGGAACAGGTTTTCATTGAGGATATTCCTGTACTTTGCTCCATTCAGCTTTTCAACCCTGATCAGTCTCCCAGTCCCTGCTGCTGAAAAACACCCCCACAGCATGATTCCCCCCCCCCCATGCTTCACTGTTGGAATGATATTGGGCAGGTGATGAGTGGTACTTGGTTTCCTCCAGGCATAACACTTAGAACTGAGGCCAAACAGTTCAATCTTGATTTCATCAGACCAGAGAATATTGTTGCTCACAGTCTGAGAGTCCTTCAGGTGCTTTTCTGCAAATTCCAAGAGGGCTTTCATGTGCTTTGCACTGAGGAGAGGCTTCTGTCTAGCCACTCTGCTATAAAACCCAGATCGATGTAGGGCTGCAGTGATGCATATCTAGAGCTCAGTCAGTTAGACCATTGGATCTTGGTCACCTCTCTTACTAAGGCCCTTCTCCCCCGATTGCTCAGTTTGACCAGGTCACCAGTTCTTGAAGAGTCCAGGTGGTGCCAAATGTTTTCCATTTGAGAATTATGGGGGCTACTGTGCTCTTAGGAACCTTCAGAGCAGTAGAAATATTATTGTAACATTCCCCAGATCTGTACCTTGCAATAATCCCTGTCTCTGAGCTTTGCAGGCAATTCCTTTGACCGCATGGCTTCTGTTCTGCTACAGCAGAGGTGTCAAACTCGCAATGTCACGTGACGTGATGTATTGCGACTTTTTCTCCATTGCCGTCATGACGCATCCAGCCCACGGGCCGACAGTTTGACACCCCTGTGCTACAGTATGCATTGTCAGCTGTGAGGCCTTTTAAAGAAAGGTGTGTGCCTTTCCAAATCATTTTTCATTTAAGATGTTTTGTATATTCTCTGGGATTTTTGGTAAATCCACTTTTTTAATATAGTGCTTTATTTTTCTTTTTGGCTTCTTGATTGTCTTTCAAATGGCATGTAGATGTTGTTTATCTCAACATGTAGATGTTGTTGATGGCTTCCAGGAATTCTCTAGCTTTTTTGGACTTAGCTTGATCTAGGATACTCACAGTTTCCCGGCAGAAGCTATGGTTAAGTCTGTCCATGTGTCTGAAATCAAGGAGTTTTCATCATGTCTTCTGACTGCTGGTTAATGTTCATGGATGCACTCTGCTAGTCTTCTGCCTGATTGTCCTATAGAGGAATTGCTAAGAACACTCCCACTAACATTGATAGGGCAAATCATTAATATATAAACAGAAAACAAACCTCATTCCCTTTTAGCACTGATGGGGTTATCTAGTTGGGTAATGAAACATCTGCAGCAAAACAACCAAGCTCAAAAAATATCAAGCACCCTACAGATATGTTAATTTTACAAAAAATGAAACAGTCGCTTAGTACATTTGCATACCTCTGAGTTTGAACCACCATCATATGCGCTAGTAGCCAATCGAGCCAAATTACATAAATGCTGAAACAAGTTTAATCCAGTCATACTAATTGTTTCAGGCTTCAGCTGAGGCATCTAAGAAAAAAAAGAATTATCATTTTGAAGCTTGTGCTCAAAAGAAATGATAACTGATTATGTAGCAAAAATCAAATCCACTTTACCTTTTCTAAAAAAAGGTGCTTGTAGGTTTCCATTCCCATTGCATGTTGATCTTTACTTCTTACTTGATTTAAGAACCAGTGTAGAGCATCATCATAACATTCAGAATCTTCAACTAAACAGTGCCATAGTACATCAACTTGCTCCAGACTCAGCCCTAAAAATTCAAATATATTTTATTCATGAAATTTGCTATCCACTTTTTATTCAGATTATAATTTGGATTAATCTCCCTCTCCTCTGCAATACAAAACCAGAACAACAAAAACCAATAACAGTACAGGTTCAATAAAAATCCTAGGTTTATTTTTCTAATCAGTGAATTTCTGATAAACATATATTGTCATGGTGATATGCCCTGTTCATCAGATTCACAGATTTGGTGTACCTGACCTTGTCTGGGGAAGGAGAACAGGATGCTCCACCCCTTAGAATCCCTAGGCTGTATGGCTCCATCCCAGAAGCAGGTGCCATTTTTGGTCCTGCAACAACACTGTGCCTGATCCAAAATGTTGCCCACTTCCAGGGCAGAGCCACATGGCCTATAGATGATGTGAAGTGGATTGGCATGCTATCTTTCTCCAATATGAGCTCCGGAGATCTTTCAAAAGTAAGTGCAATATTGGTGATGGGGTATGTGGAAGTGTGGGAGACCTTGTGGGGTGGGAAGCAGGCCCAAGGCTGCAAGGATCCTGACGGATGGGAAGCAAAGCATAGGATGCCTGCGGGTACAGGAGGCCTTGGGAGCTCAGAGCAAGTGGGTCTTGGCCTTGCTAGATCTCCCAAGGCCTCGCCCACCTGAGGTATCCCATGCACCACTTAATGAAGCACCGGGGAGAACAGGAGCGGGGGTCATTAAGTAATGCTATCACATGGGCACTTTGCTTATCAACCATCATGATTTGCAACCATAAGAGGCAGGCTCCATTATGTTGTAACTTGATGACTATCTGGAATCTGCTCCCTTCAGGTGTGACTTACACCATTTTAGACTGTAAGGGAGCTGGAAAAATTCACGGAAGATTGAGCTATGAATGTCTATCAGTACTGATGGCCAGTATTACCTTCAGAATCACAGATGCCATGCCTTGTATTCCAGCTGCTAGGGAGCAACAAAAGAAGAGACCTATCACTTTTATGCCCCTATATTAACATGGTCCTGCAATAGCACCATTTTAACACTGTACTGTGAGCTTCCGACCCATTAGCTGATCCACGATATAGTTGTAAGCAAGTATCAATCCCCCTGTCATCAAAATGTTTCAAGAGTTACACTCCTCAAAGAGGTCATTCATCAATGTGACAAACAGCCAGTTTGATCTAGAGGCTAAGGCACCAGGCTAGAAATTGGGAGAATGTGAATTCAAATCCTGCCTTAGCCATGAAAATCAGCTGGATGATCTTGGGCCACTCACTCAAGGTGGTTGTTGTGGGTAAAATAGAAGAAGGGATGAGTATTTGGTGTGCTTGCTGCCTTCAATTATTTGTAATAAAAGTATAAAAAAGGAGAGGAAGAGGGAGAGAAGAGAACCCAGTATTTAATAAGAAAGGATAGTCAGTTTTTAAAAAGATTTCTACAGCTGCATGGCTGCCAATCTCTTAAATATTTTGCAGCAGGATATTACTGCTAACCAACAGATATTAAGCATCAATATTGTGAGTTAAAAAGCACAGGCACTGCACTGTCCCCTCGTCCAGAGAAACTAGCATTTCATATCCCACAATGATAACCTGACAAACTCGGTCAACCCTTTCCAGCTAGACTGAATTAGCCACGAAGGGCAGCCATTAAGAAAATACATAGTTGGGCAAAACTTTGTATTCTAATCTAAACAAATGCTCAGATTTCAATCCTATAACACAGACAAAATGAGGGATCGGACATTTCATGTGGGATTGCACCAATATGAATACAAAGGCTTTTCCCCACTAAAAAGTTATGCAAATATCACATAGTAGATGGCTATGGAAATGGCTGGTCTCTTGAAAATTAGATGTCAGGAAAGAAGACATGATGCCTTTGGAACCATAGAATAGGTGCAAGTAGTATGGGCGATCCTCAAGCCAACATTTCAAGCCAGTTATCTGGCTTGCCTTGCTGTCTACAGATCTTCTGGAAAATCAAATACCTATCTGAGGTCAATGAATAAGAGAAGGTAATTGATAGTGTCAGGAATGACTGTGTTTACACCTTTTCCTATCTTTTCATTTTACAGCAAAACTCAGAATCTGATGCAAACATAGTCATCTCATCCAGAAAACCTGTACCACAGTACAAAATTCTCTGAGCTCCATAAGTCTGCAGAAATAATTGTTATACCTAATTGGTAAATAACCTTCAAGATGCAGGAACTCATTATTACAGCATCCCCAAAATGTGCCCATCCAAGCTCTTTAAACCAGAGGCCCCCAACCTTTTGAGCACCAGGGACCGGTTCCGTGGAGAGAGGTTTTTCTGTGGACCGGAGGGGGTATGGTTTCATGTACTGCCTGCAGTCAGCAGATAGGGCTTTGCTTGTTTGTGTGACCAGTTTCTGGCATGCAACGGCCTGATGCTATTCCACGGACCGGAAGTTGGGGACCCATGCTTTAAACACCTTCACTGAATGAAAGTCCCCTACTGAAAGCTCCTTAACAGCTTCTTAGTATTAGAAATTCTTTCCTACATTCTAACAAAATACCAATTTCTTTCTAATTTAAAGCTACTGTTTCTTTATACTATCTCTTGGAACAATTCTGAATAATTCTATTATATGACAGATGTTCACATAATTTTAAAACTTTTATCATATTTCTTTGCAGTTGTCTCAGCTGTGGGCTAAACATATCTAACACTTCATCATAGGTTCTCTTTTCCCAGCATATTATCTTGCTTGCTATTCTCTAGACATGCTTCAGTTTCTCACTGTCCCTCCTAAAACGTAATAGCCAGAACTGGATACTATATTCTAGATGTGGAACAATGCAGAAAAGAAAGAACAATGATCTCTTGATCATTGTATAATACTTATTTTGATCTTCGTATAATACTTCTTAATGCAAACTAGATGGGATTTGCTTGGTTTGCAGCTGCATCACATTTTTTGCCCAATGAAACCAGATTCTCTTTGCATGCATTGCTGTCCAGTAAGATTCCCTTGACCCTATAACCTTGATTTATTTTTATTTTTTTCTTTCTTTCTTTCTTTCTTTCTTTCTTTCTTTCTTTCTTTCTTTCTTTCTTTCTTTCTTTCTTTCTTTCTTTCTTTCTTTCTTTCTCTTTTTCCTCTCTCTATCTCTCTATCTCTCTATCTATCATAATTGTGGGCTGGTTGCTGAATGCCCAATTGCAGCGTGGAGCACTGGAACTTTGGAATCAGGTTGTAATTACATTTTGGGAGTGTCTGTTGTAATTCCAAATCGTTGCTAAGCAGCTGGTTGTAACTCATGGATTACTAGTACTTAAAGCTTGCAGTTGCAATAAGTGTTGTGAATTCCCTGTTTTAATTATTTCTTTAAGAAATAAATCTTTAAGAAAAAAGCAGAAAATTACATTTTTAAAAATTAAGATATAGTGAGAACTTACTGAAATGATCTGGTGATCCCAGAGTGGAAAAGACACATGTCAGAAACTGAAGGCGCACCTGAACCTCTGCGCTATGACTGTATCTATAATTTAAATTATTAAAAAAATTAGTAAATTTTAAGACAGCTTAATCTTTTTTCAAATTAAATTAGACTAATACATCTCATTGTCTTTTCTGACGGCTGCCTTAACCTCATTATCGGATGACTAATGATTATTACAAATCTTGAAAAAATAAAATAATTCAAGCTTGATTCCTGTAGATTCCACAGACATCTATTCAGTGACAAAAAAGGTAGAGGAATTAAAAATTCTAAATCAAAAAAGAGAATTTTAATTTGTCAATTGTAAAACTGATTTTCAAATCATCATTTGAATCAAACTTAAAACTAAACATGTCTGGACCAGCAATATTTTTCCAATTGGATGAAATATTTTAGTTTCCCCAGCTTTCATGTATTGCAGGGTACATGGTAATATATAGTGACAATGTACAAATGTGAACAAAACAGATAAACTATATTCATTTGGGGGATATTTTGTAAAGTAAAATATAAAATAAAACGGGTAGGC